>NC_053392.1:18057940-18293804 GCF_905171765.1 Bufo bufo | reverse complement strand
AAAAACCCTGCAGCCACGGGTGATGAAGAGGGTCTGATGTGTCCCTTAGCCAGACTCTCGGAGATATAATCTTTCATGGCTTGTCTCTAGGGACCCGAAAGATTATATAACCTGGTCTTGGGTAATTTTGCACCGGGAATCAGGTTAACCGGGCAATCATAAGGACGGTGAGGTGGTAACTTCTGACAACCCTTTTCAGAAAAAACGTCCTCAAAGTCCGAAACAAATGTAGGAGGAGTAGCTATGGAGGCGACTAAGCAATTGCTATTTAAGCAATTTTCTCTGCAATGCTCACTCCACTCCAATATCTCCCTGGCCTGCCAATCCACCACTGGATTGTGCGCTACCAACCAGGGAAGACCCAATACCACAGGAGAGGGAAGGCCCTCCAGAACGTAACATGAAAGACACTCGTTATGGTGGTCCCCTACCCGAAGGTGTAAGTTATGGACAATGTGAGTGAGGTTTCTCTGAGACAGAGGAGCAGAATCAATAGCGAATATGGGAATAGGTCACTGTAGCGTACAGAGAGACAAACCCATAGTGTGGGCAAAATGGGCATCTATCAAATTTACTCCTGCTCCACTGTCTAGAAAGAAAGAAATAGTCTCCGTCTTAACACCAAAAACAACAACCGCTGGCAACACAAATTGAGATGTTCGTATGGAGGAAACGTATACCCCCCGGCTGACATCCTCCACACAGCCTGGGGTTAGTAGTTTTCCGACGGTCTTTTGTTTTTGAGAAAGGAAGGACAGACATTAATAAAATTACCCCTCCCCCCACAGAAAAAACAAACCCCACGCCTACGGCGAGCCTCAGGAGGACGGACCTGACGAGTAGTTCCTCCTAGCTGCATAGGCTCGTCTAAGTCCGTACAGACTAACTGCTGCTTGGGAGGGGTTACCAATTGCTCAGGATTTTTCAATCTGTCCCTAAGACGTCTATCTATTCTGATAGAAAGGGACATAACAGCATCAAGGGAAAAGGGAGTCTCATACAGCGCAAGCGCATCCTTAACCCTTTCGGATAACCCAGAGCAGAGCTGACTCCTGAGAGCTGGGTCGTTCCACTGGGTATCCGTAGCCCACCTACAGAACTCTGAGCAATACTCCTCTACTGGCCGCTCACCCTGTAGGAGTCTCCGTAATTTCGATTCAGCCAGTGCGACTCGGTCAGGGTCATCATATATGAGACCCAAAGCCCCAAAAAATTCATCCACTGACCGGAGAGCCTGGGAATCAATGGGTAAAGAGAACGCCCAGGATTGCGGGTCCCCCTGAAGCAGGGAAATAACAATCCCCACCCGCTGTTCTTCATTACCAGAGGAGTAAGGGCGCAGCTTAAAATATAACTTACAGGCCTCACGGAACGTCACAAATTTGTCCCTTCCCCCAGAAAATCTGTCAGGAAGAACAACCTTGGGTTCCGCAGCAACCTGGTTACCCATAGCAACCGCTGGGCTTGCGGTCTGTTGCAATTGCTGCTGTTGCTGGAGGACCGACGCCTTCAATCCTGCCACCTCCAAAGACAGGCCTTGAAGTTGCTTTGTCAAAGCAGCAATTGGATCCATACTGGATTCTAAATAGGCAGAAAGAAAAAGTATTTTTTTTTTTTCTTTTTTTTTTTCTTTCTACCTACACAAAATAAGGGCCAGATATAATATCATGACCGGCGTCACGCAAAGGGAGGGAAATGGGAAGGCTCTGTCCAAGGGAGAGGGAAAGGTGGTGAACCCTAACTCACCTTGAGGCTTGCACCTGACTGCCCTGACGTCCCTAGACGGGTTCCTCACCTGTACGCCGATCACGTGCCTAAACCGTGGCTTTCCCTGAGATGAGCCCTACGTAGTGAATAGGGCGGTGGGAACACTAGTCCGCACCACAAACACTAAAGGAAAACACCAAGGGGAGGACAGACAATACAGACAAAACATATAATCCCAGGTGGGCGACAACAGTGGACAACAAAAGCCCAACAGGGATCCGGAGGGAAACGTTCTGGAACAACAACCAGGGAACACAGCTACACAACTCCAGTGGGTCAGTATAGAAGTCCAGGCAGGAAGCTCTATATCTGGCAACCAGAGAAGTGGGAGAGGGGAATATAAGGAGGTTGGGATTGCTGGACAAGAAACAGCTGAGGAGAAGAAGCTACGGATCCCTGAGTGAGCCAAAAAGGATTGCAAGGCAAACCCAGAAAGCTTCCATTAAGAAACAGCACTATCTTTAGACACAGAGCGCGCAGCCACCCACTGCGACTTCCTGACCCCGGGTATAACGGAGTCAGACGTGGCTCTTGACACCCTCGTGACACCTCCATAGTGATATCACCAATGCATTGTGAGGTAAAATAAAGCTGTGAGCCGCACCCACAACAGACCATGTGACACAGAAGCTACCAGGTGCAAAAGAATGTTACCAACAAAATGAAGTGGCACATTCCATACACATAAAGCAATTCCTCACCCGGTTATAGACGCCCTACAGTGTCTGGGTTTGGAGCATTTCCACCCGTTTAGGCCACTTTTTTCAGTGAGTTTTTGTCTTTATGTGTATGGAATGTGCCACTTCATTTTGTTGGTAACATTCTTTTGCACCCGGTAGCTTCTGTGTCACATGGTCTGTTGTGGGTGCGGCTTCTGTGTCACATGGTCTGTTGTGGGTGCGGCTCACAGCTTTATTTTACCTCACAATGCATTGGTGATACCACTATGGAGGCATGTGAGAGTCTGGCTGTGAGTTAATTTCTAGCATTGTTCAGACTCTGTTCACACACCACAGGTGTTTTAGTGGTAGGACCCCATGCGTGCTGAGACACCGTGACGTGGTGCATGAGGGGCTCCGATATTTTCCTGACTGGAAGATATTGGCAAAGTTCTCAGCTTTTAACATCGGCTTGAGGAATTAGCTAGTATTGTCAGTTGCGTATCATTTTGGTGCATTTTCTGCAGTGATTTGTAATTTAGAATGTAGAATTATTGGATGAAACGACAAACAAAAAATGAAAGGGAGATCGAACTAAGGAGTTCAATAAAAACTTGATTGATTACTGTAACAGAGGACTGGAAAAGGAAATGCTATTGAAACAAGAATATCAGTTTATACTAGGAACACAACAAAGATTACTTGTATTCTATTGTATACAAAAATATACAAAAATTAGAAAAATCCGCCAGGCCGACCGATTATTTAGGGGCATAGGATCCCTGACATCGTATTTATCTTAATTCATTGATAGGATCCTACAACCCATTGTCAAACGCGCATTTGCCTACATAAAATATTTACAAGTGATCCACTGGACCCAGGAGGTCAAGAAGTACAGTTTCAATAGTCATGGGACTATAATTCCTGTTTCTGGCCGTTTCTCTATTTTTAAAATATAACTTTTATTTCTCTTTTAATAAACAATATAGCCACAAAAACATATACATTTAAAACAACATATGGAGGGCAAAATGCTGTTAGGGGACTATAGGTTTAGCAACCACTGCTTATCTATAGGTGGGCTGAGATTTTTATTTATCTCTTGCAGTAAAGTGCAAAGTGCGTGTCTGTAATGTCAGCCGACATCAGACACCTTGCAACTGACGCTCTTAGGATTGTTACCCTACCTACAGTGCTATATTTGTCCGTGTCCGATATTTTATCAGGCACTCATAGCGGCTTCTACCGCCCGCACTTGTACCTATTATCTGCACCTATAATATGCGTATATATGCGGCGTCTGCAGATCGCCGTTCAATTAATCATTCATTTGCCCTGCCATATTCATTAAAAACTACTGATGCAGCTCCCCCGACATGTTTCACCGCAAGATGCGGCTTCTTCAGGGGGGGTAAGGAGCTACTGACAACACGAGTGTTTCGTTTGTGAGATCCTATATATCCATGGGGCGGGTTTCCGCTCCATGATGTCCAGTAAGGTTATATCTCGTGTTGATGAGCACGCAAACGGGCCAATCCAGATGCGGTTTCGTCAGTCACGATAGTCTGGTTATCGGGCCAATCATATTGTTTCTTATGCGCTTGCGTTCGGTACTTAGTATCTTTTTGTTGTAACTATTATGTGCGCTTGCGTCGGGACTTCAGGTTTCTACTCAGTTTCAGTGGCGTCAGTGCGCATGCATAACCACTTTTAATTTTTTCTGTCAATGTTTTAATGCGCATGTGTAAAGACTTAAACTTTTTTTCTTATTTTCCCTTCTACTTTAGAGATCTGTTTGCACTTAGGTGAGTAACATGAGGTTTTCTCCCGATCCGCAAGGTATAAATCGCTTATGTCAGGACTTAGATTTTTAGCCATTCTGTCTTAATAATATCATTTCTTGAATTTTCTACTAAATTCCTAATCTGGTTGGGAGGTTCATTATGCCGATTACACTACTGTGAGTCATCCTGACAATTACACTACTAAGAGAGTGTTTCTATTTATATTTATACTAAAGGAACATTCTTGGTATTATCAAGAGGGTTGCAACCCCTTATATCATTGCAATCCAGGTTGTATAGATACAAATGATTGAAGTGTCGTGCCCATGTCTCAAAAATATATTCTGTACTTCCAACCATACTCATTACCTCAACTATAATTAAGACACATATACATACAGACTCTGACTGGACTTGCCAACTTAGTTCTGGTTATTTTAAAATACAACCGCATATTTATTATAATCTGGATAGGCATGCTCTATTGTATTTTTGCTTCTGAGTAATTGTTTATTTATTATTATTTTCATTATTATCTTATATAGAATTAATTTTGGTAACAAGAGTGATAATTTATCTGATGCTAGTTATTTATTTTCTTATAATCATTTGGTTTTTATTTATATGAACGCTGTATAAATAAAAACCGAATAATTATAAGAAAAGAAATAACTAGCATCAGATAAATTATCACTCTTGTTACCAAAATTAATTCTATATAAGATAATAATGAAAATAATAATAAATAAACAATTACTCAGAAGCAAAAATACAATAGAGCATGCCTATCCAGATTATAATAAATATGCGGTTGTATTTTAAAATAACCAGAACTAAGTTGGCAAGTCCAGTCAGAGTCTGTATGTATATGTGTCTTAATTATAGTTGAGGTAATGAGTATGGTTGGAAGTACAGAATATATTTTTGAGACATGGGCACGACACTTCAATCATTTGTATCTATACAACCTGGATTGCAATGATATAAGGGGTTGCAACCCTCTTGATAATACCAAGAATGTTCCTTTAGTATAAATATAAATAGAAACACTCTCTTAGTAGTGTAATTGTCAGGATGACTCACAGTAGTGTAATCGGCATAATGAACCTCCCAACCAGATTAGGAATTTAGTAGAAAATTCAAGAAATGATATTATTAAGACAGAATGGCTAAAAATCTAAGTCCTGACATAAGCGATTTATACCTTGCGGATCGGGAGAAAACCTCATGTTACTCACCTAAGTGCAAACAGATCTCTAAAGTAGAAGGGAAAATAAGAAAAAAAGTTTAAGTCTTTACACATGCGCATTAAAACATTGACAGAAAAAATTAAAAGTGGTTATGCATGCGCACTGACGCCACTGAAACTGAGTAGAAACCTGAAGTCCCGACGCAAGCGCACATAATAGTTACAACAAAAAGATACTAAGTACCGAACGCAAGCGCATAAGAAACAATGTGATTGGCCCGATAACCAGACTATCGTGACTGACGAAACCGCATCTGGATTGGCCCGTTTGCGTGCTCATCAACACGAGATATAACCTTACTGGACATCATGGAGCGGAAACCCGCCCCATGGATATATAGGATCTCACAAACGAAACACTCGTGTTGTCAGTAGCTCCTTACCCCCCCTGAAGAAGCCGCATCTTGCGTTGAAACATGTCGGGGGAGCTGCACCAGTAGTTTTTAATGAATATGGCAGGGCAAATGAATGATTAATTGAACGGCGATCTGCAGACGCCGCATATATACGCATATTATAGGTGCAGATAATAGGTACAAGTGCGGGCGGTAGAAGCCGCTATGAGTGCCTGATAAAATATCGGACACGGACAAATATAGCACTGTAGGTAGGGTAACAATCCTAAGAGCGTCAGTTGCAAGGTGTCTGATGTCGGCTGACATTACAGACACGCACTTTGCACTTTACTGCAAGAGATAAATAAAAATCTCAGCCCACCTATAGATAAGCAGTGGTTGCTAAACCTATAGTCCCCTAACAGCATTTTGCCCTCCATATGTTGTTTTAAATGTATATGTTTTTGTGGCTATATTGTTTATTAAAAGAGAAATAAAAGTTATATTTTAAAAATAGAGAAACGGCCAGAAACAGGAATTACAGTCCCATGACTATTGAAACTGTACTGCCTACATAAAAGACACCACACAAATTATACACATTGTTGAAGATGTAAAATTTGAACCACATTGGATTATGGGTACATTAGACGTAAATTCATTGTATACAATAATAGATCACGAACAAGGAATTATGGCAATGAAATCACAATTAGAAACGAGTGGACAATTGCATGCGGAACAAATAAACTATGTAGCACAGGGAGTATACTATATACTGACACACAATTATTTTTTTATAAATCGGATTATTATTTACAGATAAGAGGGACAGCAATGGGCACCACATTTGCCCCCAGCTAAGCCAACTTATTTATGGCTCAGTGGGAATATCAAAACATCTTACACAGGCTGGGAAAAGATCTGGTGCTCTGGCGGAGATATAATAGTCGTGGCCAAAAGTTTTGAGAATTACATAAATATTGGAAATTGGAAAAGTTGCTGCTTAATTTTTTATAATAGCATTTGCATATACTCCAGAATGTTATGAAGAGTGATCAGATGAATTGCATAGTCCTTCTTTGCCATGAAAATTAACTTAATCCCAAAAAAAACTTTCCACTGCATTTCATTGCTGTCATTAAAGGACCTGCTGAGATTATTTCAGTAATCGTCTTGTTAACTCAGGTGAGAATGTTGACGAGCACAAGGCTGGAGATCATTATGTCAGGCTGATTGGGTTAAAATGGCAGACTTGACATGTTAAAAGGAGCGTGATGCTTGAAATCATTGTTCTTCCATTGTTAACCATGGTGACCTGCAAAGAAACGCGTGCAGCCATCATTGCGTTGCATAAAAATGGCTTCACAGGCAAGGATATTGTGGCTACTAAGATTGCACCTCAATCAACAATTTATAGGATCATCAAGAACTTCAAGGAAAGAGGTTCAATTGTTGTTAAGAAGGCTTCAGGGCGTCCAAAAAAAGTCCAGCAAGCTCCAGGATCGTCTCCTAAAGAGGATTCAGCTGCTCTGTCTGGCCATTCGACTGCGGGTGGAAAGCAGAAGAGAATGACAACCGAACCCCCAAGCAAGAACAGAAAGCCTTCCAGAATCTGGAAACAAACTGCGTGCCCCTATCAGAGACTATGTCTGAAGGAATACCATGCAATTTGACAATGTGATCAATAAATGCCTGCGCTAGCGTTTTAGCATTAGGCAACCCAGGAAAAGGAATAAAATGTGCCATTTTGCTAAACCGGTCCACCACCGCCAGAATAAGGAACGAGGCAGGTCCGTAATGAAATCCATGGACAGATGTGTCCAAGGACGGGAAGGAATGGGTAACGGAAGGAGAGGACCTGATGGCCGTGAATGAGGGACTTTGGCACGAGCGCAGGTCTTGCAGGCTGCCACAAAACCTTCAACCGACTTACGAAGAGCCGGCCACCAGAATCTCTGAGCAATGAGATCCACTGTGGCTCTACCCCCCGGGTGCCCAGCGAGGACTGTATCGTGGTGCTCCTTAAAAACCTTGTGTCGTAAAGCGAGAGGCACAAACAACCTCCCAGGTGGACAAAGATCAGGAGCCTCTGCCTGGGCTGCCTGAACCTCTGCCTCCAATTCAGGATAAAGAACAGACACAACCACCCCTTCAGCCAAAATGGGACATGGGTCTTTAAAGTTCCCCCCTCCCGGAAAACAACGTGACAGGGCATCCGCCTTCACATTCTTAACCCCAGGGCGGAACGTGACAACTAAATTAAACCTTGAAAAGAACAAAGACCATCTGGCCTGTCTCGGGTTCAGACGCTTGGCTGACTCCAAGTAGGCCAGATTCTTATGGTCGGTAAACACAGTAATAGGGTGTCTGGCTCCCTCGAGCCAATGGCGCCATTCCTCAAAAGCTAATTTGAGGGCCAACAATTCCCTATCTCCCACATCGTAATTTCTCTCTGCGGAGGAGAGTTTCTTCGAGAAAAAGGCACACGGTCGCCATTTGGCAGGAAAGGGACCCTGAGATAGGACCGCACCCACACCCACCTCAGAAGCGTCCACCTCAACAAGGAAGGGCAGAGAGATATCAGGTTGTACCAAGATGGGAGCGGAAGCAAAACTCTCTTTGATACTAGAAAAGGCCTTACGCGCCTCTACCGACCAGGAGGAAAAATCTACCCCCTTTCTAGTCATATCAGTCAGTGGCTTAACAACAGAGGAATAATTCAAAAAAAACTTCCTAAAAAGCGCATCAGCGCCTTCTGATTCTCAGGAAGCTCCCAATCAAGCACAGCGCGGACCTTCTCGGGGTCCATGCGAAAACCAGAAGCGGAGAGAAGAAAACCCAGAAATTGAATTTCTGGAACTGCAAACACACATTTCTCCAGTTTAGCGTACAATTTATTCTCCCGCAGAATGGGCAAGACCTGACGTAGGTGGTCCCTATGAGTTTTGAAATCAGGAGAAAAAATCAAAATGTCATCTAGATACACTAGTACAAATTTCCCCATTAAATGATAAAAAATGCTGTTCACAAAATGTTGGAAGACGGCTGGAGCATTCATCAAACCAAAAGGCATAACCAAATTCTCAAAATGGCCCTCAGGGGTATTGAAGGCCGTCTTCCATTCGTCCCCTTCTCTGACCCTGACCAGGTTGTATCCCCTTCTTAAATCCAACTTGGAAAAAACATTAGCCCCAACAATCTGGTTAAACAGGTCAGGGATCAGAGGAAGCGGATAAGGGTCACGAATTGTGATACTGTGGAGATGGCAGCAGCAGCATCAGTAGACCACAAAGTGACCCAGTGACAGAGTGGGGTGGTCGGTGTCAATACCAGTACCCGCTGACGAAGGTGGGTGAAAGAAGGAGAACTTGGCATCAGATTTGTGTGGCATCAGGCGGGTGGCAGCATCAAAGTAGTAGCTGAGGTAGCTGGACGAAAATTTGCCATATATTCGTGAATTTGCGAATTCACTTTATTCGGGACCTTTTTTTTTCATTTGTGAAAAATCGGAATGTAAATTTTGCGTAATGCACATGCCTAATAGGGTGTGGCGTTAATCCAACTACTGGAAGTTCGAGAAGATTGGAAAGATGGTGGAAAGCAATTTTTGCGACAGCGAGGAAGAACTACTGATCCATGTAAGTAATTTGACAGCAGTGTATTTGATTACATGTCACATGCCTGTCAGAAGAATCACTTTATATGCAGATAGAGTGTTATAAAATATTTGTGATCGCAAAAATTTTACCTTTTGATCCGAAATTCTTTTCGCAATACTTAAAAGTTAACATTTTATCATATCTGAGTAGATATTACTGTAGTGACATCACAGCACTATGTCAGTAGCATGTATGTATGTATGGACATCATAGAAATATCTCATATGCACATTGCACATCCATTTTCCATCCGCACACTATATACCCCCCCCACACACACACACAGTCTATAGATAAGAGTTTGTGTCCTTTTCTGCAGTGTGCAGACCGACAAGGAAGGCAGGGGTGAAGACTGGCTGGAAGATGATGTGGAGGATGATGAGGTCCTCGACCCCACATGGAATCAAGGTCATGCGAGTGACCTGTGTAGTTCGGAGGAAGAGGCGGTGGTCGCACAGAGCCACCAGCACAGCAGAAGAGGGAGCAGGGTGCAAAAGCGGAGCAGCCATCATCTAGACAGTACGCCTCCTACTGCCCACCGCAGCAAGGGATCGAGCACACCAAAGCCAGCTCCAAGGAGTTCCCTGGCGTGGCAGTTCTTCAGACAATGTGCTGCCGACAAGACACGAGTGGTTTGCACGCTGTGCAATCAGAGCTTAAAGCGAGGCATAAACGTTCTCAACCTGAGCACAACCTGCATGACCAGGCATTTAAGTGCAAAGCAAGAGCTTCAGTGGAGTAGACACCTCAAAAACCAAGAAAGGTCTCTGGCTCCTCCTGCTTCCTCTTCTGCTGTAGTCGCGGCCTCTTTATCCACCTCTGGAGTGACAGTGCCACCTGGCACCCCGCAAACGGAGGATCTGCCAGCAAAACCAACACCTGGGTCACCAAGCATCTCCACAATATCCTACGGAAGTGTTAGGCTCTCCATATCCCAAACGCTGGAGAGGAAGAGGAAGTACCCCCCTACCCACCCGCGATCCCTAGCCTGAATGCCAGCATTTCTAAATTACTGGCCTTTGAAATGCTGTCATTCCGTCTGGTGGAGACGGATAGTTTTAAAGGCCTTATGGCGGTGGCTGTCCCACAGTATGTCGCGCCTAGCCGCCACAACTTTTCAAGGCGAGCAATCCCTTCCCTTCACAACCAAGTAGGGGACAAAATCAGGTGTGCACTGCACAACGCCATCTGTGGCAAGGTGTACCTGACTACGGATACGTGGACCAGTAAGCACGGTCAGGGCCGTTATATCTCCATAACAGCACACTGAGTAAATGCAGTGGCGGCTGGGCCTGAAGCGGATAGCAGTTTGGCGCATGTCCTTCCACCACCGAGAATTGCAGGGCGCTTCAGTTTGCCTCCTGTTGCTTCCTCCTCTTACTCTGCTTCCTCATCCTCTACCAGCTCCTCATCCGGTCAGCGTAACACCTTCACCACCAACTTCCGCACAGCCAGGGGTAAACGACAGCAGGCAGTTTTAAAACTTATCTATTTGGGGGACAAACCCCACACCGCGCAGGAGCTGTAGACGGGCCTTGAACAACAGACCAATGAGTGGTTGGTGACAGTGAGCCTCAAGCCTGGCCTGGTGGTGTGCGATAATGGGCAAAATCTCGTAGCAGCTCTGGGACTAGCCGGTTTGACGCACATCCCTTGCCTGGCGCATGTGCTGAATTTGGTGGTGCCGAGGTTTCTAAAAAATTACCCCGATATGTCAGAGCAGCTGCATAAAGTGCGGGCCGTCTGTGCTCTCTTTCGGCGTTCTCACCCCCTGCTGTCAGCGCTGCAGCGTAACTTCGGCCTTCCCGCTCACCGCCTCATATGCGACGTGCCCACAAGGTGGAACTCCACCTTGCACATGCTGGCCAGACTGTGCGAGCAGCAGCAGGCGATAGTGGAGTTTCAGCTGCAGCACGCACGGGTGAGTCGCTCGGTGGAACAGCACCACTTCACCACCAATGACTAGGCCTCCATGTGTAACATCCTGAAGTATGTCACTAAACTTCTGTTCCCCTGCTTCATAATGTTAAGTGTATGTATATTGTCATCTGGTATAAGTTTGCATCACTATCTCCATAATGTGCATTTTCCAGGCTTGTATTGCATATTTGCTGTAATTCTCAATGTGCACCAGCAGGTGGCAGCAATATGTAAGCAGACCATGGTTAGTTAATAGACCTAGACTGGAATAGACCATTCCAGGCTACTTCCCCCTATCTGAGGAGGAGTGGAATGTTCCCACATCCTACTTCAGGGGGAGGAAGGAAAGTTCTAGTCAGTGTGTAGCCACCCCCCTGCTGGGGCAGGCTGTGTCAGTAGGAGCTCCCAGAAACAGGGATCCCAACCAAGGATCCAAGCCTCGGCTGAGGCCCAAGATCAACCTTCCCAGCCTGAGTCCCTTACCTCAGCTGGAAGACAAAGAAAGCAGCCTTTCACAGAACTATCAGATCTCCAGGAAGCCACCACCATAGCCTGCGAGCAGTCCTGTAAGTAAAGATCCTAAGACAAAGAGAAGATAAGTACCTCATTAGCTAGTCAGGCCCATTATAAGCAGACTCAAGACAGAGCAGAAGATAGATACCTGCCAGATTCTAATAGGCGTATGATCAGATGCAGAATACATATAAATTCCTGCCACATATTGCCAAAACCTGCTGGGACCCTAGACTATAGCTGTAACTTGTATGGATCAAAGCTGCATATCATAACACCAAGTAAAGACAAGTTGGACCCTATTATCTGTGTGGATTTCCATCATTCCTCAATTACTCCTGTTAACAACTCTCAATTTGTTGCATGTGAGCCGGGATACAGGAGTCCAGCCGTACCAAGGTAGAATACACCGTTGACACTACCATATCTGCTACACAGAGACATTATCCCCCTCTGGCTTTCCTCACCTGGTACGTGAGCTATAACATCTTAAAGGGCCCTGCTACAGTACCTGCGCAAGCTGCAACTGGCGTCACAAACTTATACACATATATACTGACCCACTGCATGGCATGCCCACTGACCCAGTGTCCTGCTCATTGCATCAAGTGGCGTCACGAACAGGATTCGGATTGAATTGTGTGTCCATCCCTAACAACAGAACTGCATCCAATTGTGCGCTAAAAACTGACTTAAACGGCATGTTTCACAGTATAATAAGGGCTAAAGATTGTGCAAAGATCGCTGAAAAGTGACTTTCTTACTTGTATTGCTGCGCCAAGAAAGCGCTGGATGTGCGCTACAGCATTCACAGAGTTAATTCGATATTGTGGAATTCGCCATATTCGTTTAAAATGGCGCCTCATCTTCATGCCCAAAGACAAAGGAACAAAGGAACGCCCTCTCAAGAGCGCGAAAATGCTGTCTACGCCCCCCAGAAGCGGGAAAAACTAGCAACACCCCCTCAAGAAAGGCGCGAAGATGTTGAATACGCCCCCCTGGGAGCGGGAAAAAGAGAGACTGCCCCCAATGCACTTCCTAATGCAAGCAGAGTTGATAAAGACCCCTCCCTCTGGGCTGCACCCTCAGAACCTGCTATGTGCCAGAGCCAAGAAGACACCAAGATGGCGTTTCCTCAACCTCAGTGGAACCAGATGGCGATTTGTGGAGAAGCGGTCTATGAGGAGCGTCCACCGGAGATCCATATCTCCCAGATCCTGAGGAAAAGTGGGCCCTCGGTATTCGCTATCGTACCAGAGGCTGTGGATTCCTCCCTGACCAAGACGGATGTCCCGCTGACCTTACCCAGCATTCCGGAGGAGGTCACTGCTGAAGTCCCGCTTCCTACTCACAAAGACTTGGACTTAATCAAGTTCCCGGAGGCCGTGGATCCCTCCGCCTTGTCAAGCGCTCCCACAGAAGATCAAGCGCCACCCCAGATAGGCACAGACGCACAACCTGCTTCCGTGGAGGACGCCGCTGACGTCACTGCATCAGCTGTGGAGAAGCCAGTGACCCAGATGGCGCCAGAGTTTCACAAGTACCACCAGGAGGCACCGGAACCGGCCGCCCGGCCGCAACCACAGGTAGGAGCTGTCGCTCTCCCTGAAGCCCCGGCCCGGTCCGTGTCCGCCCCTGCACCACGTCCTGAGACCCCAACACCTGCCATCAACCTTAGGCCTACCACGCCACTACCGCCTATTGGTGCGGCGGAGGCGGCTGGAGATTCCACTCCGCCGCCCAGCTATGAAAAGTTGCGGAGCCTGAATCCTGACATCCCACACGAGATCACTGCTTTTGCCCAAACCGCATGGGAGTACAAATCCGCGGTTGAGGAATGGGTGTAGCAGGTGATTGATAACCCTCAGCCCGGAGACCCTAAGCTTACCAGGAGGACCGGAACCATCTTGTGGTTCTCGGTTGAACGTGGTGTCGGATTTGTGCAGGACAGCCACTCCGGCACTGAACTATTCGTAGGCCGCCGCTCAGTTAAAAGGCACTACTTGCCCCAGGCATCGGCACAACTTATACTCGGGTGATCAAATCGAGTACACCCCGATGCGGTCCATGCAAGGACTTTTTGCCATCGGAGTCACACTCCTGGACAAGCCACTTTCCCCTGCCATTACCCCAGAGACCTGGCAGGAGGATCCAGGCTCTGCGGGCAGGACCCGTTGTCTACAGGAGACCCCGGATGATCGCATGCACTTCAGGGAGAAGCCCCAACCTGCACCTGCACCCCTCATCCCAGACCTGTCGCCACCACCAACCTTGAGAGTGGGACAGATCAACAACAGCGTCCTGACTTTCAATCCCAAGGTCCAGCCATGCTTCATGCCCCCCTACATGCTGCCCTGGAAGCAGCCCCAGCAAGCTGCTCCAGATCTCGCTGCACCCATGCAGCCAGAAGTTCTGCCAGTTCCTGCAGTGGCTGTGGATTCCGGTTTGCAGCAAGCCACTGCAGCATTTTCCAGGCTGTCGGCACAGCCAATCCCTGCAGCCACCGGTAGAGGGCAGTGGCGCACCACTACCAACACTACCCTCAGCTACCAGCAGAGGCTGGAGCAACCTCTGATGAGGTTTAGCAGCTCTAGAAGTGATGAAGAGCTGGACACCTACCTGTAAGGTGTCCCCACTATAAGAAAAAAATAACAAGTGACATTGTTTGGGAGCCACTCCGTGGACTGCTAACTGACGGGTGAGGACCTGTTTGGCATTTTTGTGTGTTTTAACCATTTTGTTCCAGGTTGCCAGTGTTCTGTCCTCATCCAGATGGTCATGTAAGTTAGGACTCCCCCCATCAGCACTTAACCCCCTCAATTCCAAGTTAACCGTTTTATCCCCTTTCTCAGGCTATTTGATAGCCTGTTGCTGCTATTAAAATTTTTAACCCTTTGGATTACAATTAACTTTTGCCCTGTGGATTGCAAAGAACTTTTATCAGTTTCCAGAGGATTCTACAACTTCAAGCACTTCCAGGAATAAGGACTCAAGTTATTGTTGAGCCTATCCTTGCACTTATAAAATTTGCACTATTTTATATCAAATGTTTGCAACATGAAAGCTTGCACCCAAAGAAAAGACTCAAACGTGATACCTGAGCTCTTTGTGCCAAAGAAAAGACTCAAACGTGATACCTGAGCTCTTTGTTATTGTCCTATTGTGATAATTTTGCACTATTGTAACAGTTTACAGTTATGTAACGTTCAAGATATCCTGCCCATTGTGTGTATTATCTTTCCAGGTGCCACAATGTGAATTTATGCACTATTCCGAACCATTGCATTTAACCAAAATGTTGCAATTTACTTAAAGTATGCCTTTTTTACAGCTCTTGTTCTTTCCCCCCTTCATATGGACTGTCATCATAGGGACATTGAATACTAATGGCCTACACCCGGGTAGGACCAAGTGGTAAGTCCAGACAGATCCAATTACACAGGTACCCCTGCTGCTTCGGGAATCGTTAGAAGCCCTAGGCTGCTCCTTCCCGCTTGTTTTATGTTCCGGATTGTTCCCATCCGGAGGTGTCTCACTTCCAGGAGCGCACGGGATTAAAGACCCTCCTCCTGTGACTTGCCAGAAGACACGGAGACGATAAATACCTCCCCTTCTGAGCCTTTTGCCTAAGGTAAGGCGCCTCAAGCCTTAGAGCCATATATTCTAGCTTCCTTATAGACATCATAGTGATCGTGCTATAAGCCAAATTTCTTCAGGCTATGATGCAGGGAAGGGAATACTGGATACAGCCACCCTTCTATTTGCGGGCATTCCATTACATAATGGTGGGATTACAGAGTAAAGACACCCCCATGCTTTCTTTGATGTCAACAGCGCTCAAGTACAACGTACAAAGTCAGTTACTGAAGGTATTGCTTTGTGCAGTTATAGGTTCACTGGTTATACCAAGAGAAGGAAACTGTGTGTTGGACACCTTACTCTAGCGGGCAGGAACCTCGAGGAAACCGTTAAATGTTTTGTCTATGTAATGTCATTGAATGTAATTCATGCAGCACTTTGTATTTATTGGGTACCCAGAGCTTATTCCTCTTATCCTAGCATACGCCGAGGACAGCTTCACTGGTATGTCACTAAACTTCTGTTCCCCTGCTTCATAATGTTAAGTATATGTATATTGTCACCTGGTATAAGTTTGCATCACTCTCTCCATAATGTGCATTTTCCAGGCTTGTATTGTATATTTGCTGTAATTCTCAATGTGCAGCAGCAGGTGGCAGCAATATGTAAGCAGACCATGGTTAGTTAATAGACCTAGACTGGAATAGACCATTCCAGGCTAGCTTCCCCCTATCTGAGGAGGAGTGGAATGTTCCCACATCCTACTTCAGGGGGAGGAAGGAAAGTGAGTAGGAGCTCCCAGAAACAGGGATCCCAACCAAGGATCCAAGCCTCGGCTGAGGCCCAAGATCAACCTTCCCAGCCTGAGTCCCTTACCTCAGCTGGAAGACAAAGAAAGCAGCCTTTCACAGAACTATCAGATCTCCAGGAAGCCACCACCATAGCCTGCGAGCAGTCCTGTAAGTAAAGATCCTAAGACAAAGAGAAGATAAGTACCTCATTAGCTAGTCAGGCCCATTATAAGCAGACTCAAGACAGAGCAGAAGATAGATACCTGCCAGATTCTAATAGGCGTATGATCAGATGCAGAATACATATAAATTCCTGCCACATATTGCCAAAACCTGCTGGGACCCTAGACTATAGCTGTAACTTGTATGGATCAAAGCTGCATATCATAACACCAAGTAAAGACAAGTTGGACCCTATTATCTGTGTGGATTTCCATCATTCCTCAATTACTCCTATTAACAACTCTCAATTTGTTGCATGTGAGCCGGGATACAGGAGTCCAGCCGTACCAAGGTAGGAGACACCGTTGACACTACCATATCTGCTACACAGAGACATTATCCCCCTCTGGCTTTCCTCACCTGGTAAGTAAGCTATAACATCTTAAAGGGCCCTGCTACAGTACCTGCGCAAGCTGCAACTGGCGTCACAAACTTATACACATATATACTGACCCACTGCATGGCATGCCTACTGACCCAGTGTCCTGCTCATTGCACATGCGAGACCTGTGTTCCTTGTTGCGCTGTTTCGACTACTCCACCAACATGGCCAGTGCCGATAACGCAGTTCTCAGCATTACTATCCCACTTCTATGCCTCCTTGAAAAAACGCTCTTGGCGATGATGGAAGAGGATGTGGCACAGGAGGAGGAGGAGGAAGAGGGATCATTTCGTAGGGTTTCCTGCCAGTCATTCCCGAGTGGCTCCGAGGGTGGGTTCCTGCACCCACAAACGCCAGGTACACAATTGTCCATCCAGGGCACAGTTCTGGAGGATGACGAGGTGGAGGATGAGGAGGAGGAGATGGAGGAAGAGGAACCATGTTTACAGCAGGGTGGCACCCAGACCAGCTCATGCCCATCACTGGTGGGGGGATGGGGGGATACAGAAGACACAGACGATACACCTCCCACAGAAGACAGCTTTTCGTTGCCTCTGGGCAGCCTGGCACACATGAGCGATTACATGCTGCAGTGTCTCCGCAATGACCGCCGAGTTGCCCACATTCTAACTTGTGCTGATTACTGGGTGGCCACGCTGCTGGATCCTCGTTACAAGGACAATGTACCATCCTTAATTCCCTCACTGGAGCGTGATCGTAAGATGCGCGAGTACAAGCGCACGCTGGTAGACGTGCTGCTGGTGGCATTCCCACCTGACAGCGGAGGCACAGTGGAAGCACAAGGCGAAGGCAGAGGACGAGGAAGAGGTCGCCAACGCAGCTGGGGCACCGCCAGCACCTCAGAAGGCAGGGTTAGCATGGCTGAAATGTGGAAAATCTTTGTCAGCACGCCACAACAACCAGCACCACCAGCTCATATGGAACGTCTTAGCAGGAGGTAGCATTTCCCCAACATGGTGGAGCAGTATGTGTGCACACGCCTACACGTACTGAATGACGGGTCTGCCCCCTTCAACTTCTGGGTCTCCAAATTGGGCACATGGCCTATACTTGCCCTTTACGCCTTGGAGCTGCTGGCCTGCCCTGCAGCCAGTGTATTGTCTGAACGTGTGTTTAGCACGGCAGGGGGCGTCATCACAGACAAGCACAGCCGCCTGTCAACAACCAATGAGGACAAGCTCACGTTCATTAAAATGAACCAGGCATGGATCCCTCAGGACTTGTCCGTACCTTGTGCAGAATAGACATGTATACCGGCACTAACTAGCCATTTTTATACTGCAGCGCAATTGCTCATGTTTGTATTTTGGATATTTCACACTCTTTTGGAGTGTACCTTAATTTTACAAAATTGAATTAACCCCTTAAGGACCTATTTCACCTTAAGGACTTGGCCATTTTTTGCAAATCTAACCAGTGTCACTTTAACTGCTGATAACTTTAAAATGCTTTGACTTACACAGGCCGTTCTGAGATAGTTTTTTCGTCACATATTGTACTTCATGACAATGCTAAAATTGGGTCAAAAAAGTTAATTTTTTTGCACAAAAAAATACCAAATTTACCAAAATTTTGAAAAATTTGCTAATTTCAAAGTTTCAGTTTCTCTACTAATGTATTACATAGTAATTACATGTATTACCTGTATTACATTACCCCCAAAAATGTTGATGACTTTACATTCCCCATATGTCTACTTCATGTTTGGATCATTTTGGGAATGTCATTTTATTTTTTGGGGATGTTACATAGCTTAGAAGTTTAGAAGCAAATTTTGAATTTTTTTTTCTGCAATTTTCCAAATCCCACTTTCTATGGACCAGTTCAGGTCTGAAGTCACATTGTAAGGCTTACGTAATAGAAACCACCAAAAAATGACCCCATTTTAGAAACTACTCCCCTCAAGGTATTCAAAACTGATTTTACAAACTTAGTTAACCCTTTAGGTCTTCCACAAGACTTCATGGCAAATGGACATAAAATTTAAGAGTTTTGATTTTTTTTAAAGATTTTCCAATATAATCAATTTTTTCCAGGAACAAAGTAAGGGTTAACTGCCAAACAAAACTCAATATGGGTTGGCCTGATTATGTAGTTTGCAGAAACACCCCATATATGGTCGTAAACTACTGTTTGGCCAAACGGGAGGACATAGAAGGTTGGTTTTGGTATGGTATGGTTGGTTTTGGTATGGTTGGTTTTGGTATGGTTTTTGCGGGACTGGTTTTGTTTATACCATGTCCCATTTCAAGCCACCCGTTGCACCCCTAGAATAGAAATTCCAAAAAAGTTACTCCATCTAAGAAAGTACACCCTTCAAGGTATTCAAAACTGGGTTTACAAACTTTGTTAACCCTTTAGGTGTTCCACAAGAGTTAATGGCAGATGGAGAAACAATTTTGGAATTTAAATTTTTTAGAAAATTTTCCATTTTAACCCATTTTTTCCAGTAATAAAGTAATAGTTAATTGCCAAACAAAACTCAATATGGGTTGCCCTGATTCTGTAGTTTGCAAAAACACCCCATATGTGGTCCTAAACTACTGTTTGGCCAAACGGGAGGACATAGAAGGAGGGGAACGCCATATGGGTTTTGGAAGGCAGATTTTGCAGGACTGGTTTTGTTTATACCATGTCCAATTTCAAGCCCCCCGTTGCACCCCTAGAATAGAAATTCCAAAAAAGTGACTCTATCTACGAAAGTACACCCCTCAAGGTATTCAAAACTGGGTTTACGAACTTTGTTAACCCTTTAGGTGTTCCACAAGAGTTAATAGCAGATGGAGAAACAATTTTGGAATTTAAATTTTTTGAAAATTTTCCATTTTAACCCATTTTTTCCAGTAATAAAGTAAGGGTTAACTGCCAAACAAAACTCAATATGGGTTGCCCTGATTCTGTAGTTTGCAAAAACACCCCATATGTGGTCCTAAACTACTGTTTGGCCAAACGTGAGGACATAGAAGGAGGGGAACGCCATATGGGTTTTGGAAGCCAGATTTTGCAGGACTGGTTTTGTTTATACCATGTCCCATTTCAAGCTCCCCGTTGCACCCCTAGAATAGAAATTCCAAAAAAGTGACTCCATCTAAGAAAGTACACCCATCAAGGTATTCAAAACTGGGTTTACAAACTTTGTTAACCCTTTAGGTGTTCCACAAGAGTTAATGGCAGATGGAGAAACAATTTTGGAATTTCAATTTTTTGGAAAATTTTCCATTTTAACCCTTACTTTATTACTGGAAAAAATGGGTTAACAGCCAAACAAAACTCAATGTGGGTTGCCCTGATTCTGTAGTTTTCAGAAACACCCCATATGTGGTCGTAAACTACTATTTGGCTAAACGGCAGGACATAGAAGAAGGGGAACGCCATATGGTTTTTGGAAGGCAGATTTTGCTGGACTGGTTTATTTACACCATGTACCCTTTCAAGCCCCCTGATGCACCCCTAGAGTAGAAACTCCATAAAAGTGACCCCATCTAGGAAAAAACAGGATAAGGTGGTTGATTGTTGGGACTATTTTAGGGTAAATATGATTTTTGGTTGCTCTATATTACACTTTTTTGAGGCAAGGTAACAAAAAATGTAAATTCTAAAATTGTTTCTACATTCGCTATTTAGTTTTGTGGAACACCTAAAGGGTTAACAAAGTTTATAAAGTAACTTTTGAATACCTTGAGGGGTGTAGTTTCTTAGATAGACTTTTTTGGAGTTTTTAGTCTAGGCTACATCAGGGGGGGCTTCTAATGGGACATGGTGTAAATAAACCAGTCCATCAAAATCTGCCTTCCAGAAACCATATGGCGTTCCCTTTGTTCTATGCCCTGCCGTGCGGCTATATAGCCATTTACGACCACATATGGGGTGTTTCTGCAAACTACAGAATCAGGGCAATAAATATTTAGTTTTGTTTGGCTGTTAACCCTTGCTTTATTACCGGAAAAAAAGGATTCAAATGGAAATTTTGCCAAAAAATGAGTGTTTTGGCACAGTTTTTATTTTATATTTTTAACGCTGTTCATCCGAGGGGTTTGGTCAAATGTTATTTTTATAGGGAAGATTCTTACGGACGCGACGATACCTAATATGTCTTCATTTTAAAATTGATTTCGATTTTACACTATATTATCATTTTAGGAACCCAAAAAAATTATTTTAGTATCTCCATAGCCTGGGAGCTGCATTTTCTTTTTTTTTTTTTTGGGCGACTATCTAATGTAGGGGCTCATTTTTTGCGGGATGAGATGGCGGTTTTATTGGCACTAATTGGGGGTGCATATGACATTTTGATTGCTCGCTATTACACTTTTTGTGATGTTAGGTGACAAAAAATGGCTTTTTTTTTACACTTTTTTTTTATTTCTTTTTTAACGCTGTTCATCCGGGGGGGTTGGGTTAAATGTTATTTTTATAGAGAAGATTTTTACGGACGCGGCGATGCCCAATATGTATGGCTCTCAGACTTTGGAGACACTAAGCAGGCATCCTCAAACTGCGGCCCTCCAGATGTAAAACTACAATTCCCACCATGCCCTGCTGATGGCTGTAGGTTGTCTGGGCATGCTGGGAGTTATAGTTTTACAACATCTGGAGGGCCGCAGTTTGAGGATGCCTGCACTAAAACTAATATTTTTGGGGAAAAACATTGTTTCCGTGTCTCCAAAGTCTGAGAGCCATAGTTTTTTATGTTCTCTAGGGGACTGTTGGGGATTATAAAAATGTAGTACTCCATGGAAGTGTGATACTCCCTGAAGCAATCGATAACGCAGAGGCGCGGATGATCGGGGCAAGTGTCACATTGAGTGATGGTGTCCTTCTGTATCCCCCTCCTGTGACACACTCTGCACTTTTTTGGGGTTCGTCCCTTCTTTCCAGTATGGGGGACCACACCTGGAAAATGTTGGCCAGGGACGATCCGGGCGCCTCCAGTTCCCGAGGTACTCCGGCCTGCTCTTTCCCGGTCTGAAAAGATCAGGTCCTTGTGGACTGCCTCATAGAATTGGAGGAATGTCCCTGTGCTGCCAGCGCTTCTGGATAGTACAAAAGAGTTGTACAAGGCAACCTGTACCAAGTAGACCGCAACTTTTTTGTACCATGCCCGGGTTTTGCGCATGGCATTATATGGCTTGAGGACTTGATCAGAGAGATCAACTCCTCCCATATACCGATTGTAGTCGACGATACAATCGGGCTTGAGGACCGTTGCCGCGGTACCTCGCACAGGGACAGGGGTGGTGCTGTTACCGTGGATTGTGGACAGTATAAAGACATCCCTCTTGTCCTTATACCTGACAAACAACAGGTTTCCAATGGTAAGGGCACGGGTCTCACCCCTGGGGATAGGTACCTGGAGGGGGTAGGTAGGGAGGCCGCGTTGATTTTTCCACACGGTCCCACAAGCGAACGTGAATCTGGCGGCAAGGGACCTGAACAAGGGAATGCTAGTATAAAATGTATCCATGTACAAGTGGTAACCCTTATCTAGCAGTGGGTGCATAAGGTCCCACACGAGTTTCCCGCTAACACTCAGAGTGGGGGGACATTCTGGGGGTTCAATACGGGAATCTCGCCCCTCGTACACACGAAATTTGTAAGTGTACCCTGAGGTACTCTCACAAATTTTGTACATTTTCACGCCATACCTCACCCGCTTAGTGGGAATGTATTGGCGGATACTGAGTCTCCCCTTAAACGCAACGAGAGACTCATCAACCGCGACCTCCCTTCCAGATACGTAGGCCTGCGCAAATTTGGCCCCAAAGTGATCGATGACCGCCCTTATCTTATACAGATGCTCATGGGCAGGATCACCTCGGGGGGACATGCTGCATTATCTGAATAATGCAGACATTTCCGGATGGCCTCAAACAGGGGACGTGTCATTGCCATACTGTAGAGTGGGGTCTGGTAGAGGACGTCCCCACTCCAGTATTGCCTGACACTGGGTTTTTGCACTAGACCCATGTGCAGCACGAGGCCCCAAAATGTCCTCATCTCGGCTGCACTGACCGGCGTCCAGCCACAGGGTCTAGCCAAAAACTGTTGGGCGTACAGGTTCGTCTGCTCCACCATCAGATTCACAAATAGGTCACTGAAAAAAAAACTAAAAAAGTCCATTTCAGTGAACCCCACTGTGGGAATCTGGATTCCGGGATTGCCAACAAAATCCAGAATCTCGGGCTCAAAATCCACTGGGGGACACCAGCTAAGTTCACTGGCAGGGGGCTCCGGTGGGCTTATTTGGTGGGCCGGGAAACCAGTACGAGCCCCAGGGTGGCTCGTACTAGGGTGGGCCACAGGGTCCCTAGCATGTGGGGCCCCTGGCTCCACCAGGCGGCGTCTCCGCCGCCTTGGGGGCTCATCGTCATCAGATGATGATGAGGAGGATGCGGATGACAAGAGGAATGTGGGGTCATCCTCATCCTCACTGGGGCTCTCGGAGTCTGAGGCTATCTGGGCGTATGCCTCCTCCACCGAGAACATCCGGCGGGCCATGGGTGTGTGTGTGTGTATGTGCATGCGTGTAAAACTTTATTGTATGTGCGTGTGTGTGGGAGCACGGGTGTTCACGTACTAAAAAGTAAAAAAAAAAAGTGTTAGGAAAAAAAAAAAAGTTCAAACTTGCTGATCAGCGGTACAACGCTGATCAGCTGTGGGGCAGTGGGGTGGGCGATGCGCTAACAGTGGCCGGATGCTAAGAGTGCCGGCCAGTCAGCGCACGCAAAAAAAAAAGTGGTGGTGGGGGGGCTGGTGGTGGGGGGGCCTGGGGGGGGCAAGTGGCAGGGGGGGCTCTAGGGTCTGAAAGCTAGAAAACAATAAATTTAGATAAAGTTTTTTTTTTTTTTTTTTTTCTAACAAACTTTTCCCTTCTATCCCTGCCTAACGGTGCCTCTCCCTCACTGACCCTAACCTACCTGGAGGGTGATTGGTGCAGGAGGGTGATGGGTGTCGACGACGGGGGATCGCAGGAGCCTGGTGAGAACGGTTGTGGACGGTGCAGATGCTGAAACAGGAAGAGGAGGGGAGAGAGGAGCGCCGGGAGTTTGAATCTCCCGCCTCTCTCCCCTCACCAATCAGCACCTTGGACAGCACCACCACCCCTAATCAGCACCATGGCCAGCACCGCCTCTCCCAAATGCTTGGACTGTGATTGGTGGTGTGTAATCACACCACCGATCACAGACCTTTTCCGGTTCATCGGGTCACCGGAGACCCGAATGGACCGGAAACGCAGCAAACCGCAGGTCTGAATTGACCTGCGGTTTGCTGCAATCGCCGATGCGGGGGGGGGGTCACATGAACCCCCCGGCGTTGTGACAGGATGCCCGCTGAATGATTTCAGCGGAGATCCTGTTGCGATTAACCCCCGCCGCACCGCAATCGCGATTTAAAGTTAGGACGTACCGGTACGTCCTAAGTCCCAAAGGGGTTAAAACTAAAAACCTGTGTTGGCTATGTCGTTCTCCTCCACCTCCGCTTCCACCTACTCAGCTACGTCCACCGCCTCCTCAAACTCCTACTCCATATGGAACTCCACCTCCTAAATCCATTATTTTTTTTTGTACGTGTTTTATTTTATATCATTTCACTACTTTGTCATTTAAATTTTCTGGTTAAATTCACCAATTTTTGGGTGTATAGTACCACTGCTATACCTAGTAGGACGGTTAAAAAAACGAATAAAAAATTGTCATTAACATTTTCTAGTGAAATTAACAAATTTTTGGGTGTATAGTAACACTGCTGTACCTAGTAGGCCAGTTAAAAAAATAATTATATAATTGTCATTAACATTTTTGGGTGAAATTCAGCAATTTTTGGGTGTATAGTACCACTGCTATACCTAGTAGGCCGTTTAAAAATAAAATAAAATTGTCATTAACATTTTCTGGTGAAATTAACCAATTTTTGGGTGTGAAGTACCACTGCTATACCTAGTAGACAGGTTAAACAATAAAAAAAAATTGTCAGTTACATTTTCTGGTGAAATTCTGCAATTTTTTGGTGTGAAGTACCACTGCTATACCAATTAGACCGGTAAAAAAAAAATAGAGCATTTGTCAGTTACATTTTATGGTCAAATTCACCAATTTTTGGGCGTAATATACCCCTCCTCTACCTAGTTGACAGCTTAATAAATTTCAATCATTTTTATTTTACATTTTCGGGTGACAATAAACAATTGTTTTCTGTCATAGACCCCTGCTCTACCAAGTAGACAGGTTAATTAATTTCTGTAATTTTTCTGTTACATTTCTTGGGTTGACATTATACAATTTTAGACGTGAATAAAACCCTGCTCTGCATAGGTGACAGGGAATACAATTTCTGAAATGCTTCTTTAATTGATGCGCTCCACCTCCTTTGATTCAATGCTTAAACTTAAACAAGTTGTACCACATTTAAGCTTCAATACTTTGTCCCACATTTCCGCTATACTCTTTTGGCCAACATTTGTGCCTCAATAGCTTTTCCCACAATTCCGCTTGACTCTTTTTGCCCACATTTGGGCTTCTGTAATTTGTACCACATTTGTGCCTCAATAGCTTTTCCCACATTTCTTCTCGATCCCAATTTTTTTAAATGTATTTATCTCCCTTAAATTTGGTCTTTTTTTCTCACACTCCCTCTCCAGCCTGGAACCCTGATTCCCGCCACCCGTGATCACCATGGTAGGCGCATAAAAGAACATTGAAAGTTGATAGAGCAGATATCAAATTGGATCGCGAACATCACAGGGACGTGCGACATGGTGGGGCAGTAAGTGTGCACACGCCTACACGAACTAACAGGGGTCTGCCCCTGCAACTTCTGGGTCTCCAAATTGGGCACATGGCCTGAGCTTGCCCTTTACGCCTTGGAGGTGCTGGCCTGCCCTGCAGCCAGTGTATTGTCTGAACGTGTGTTTAGCACAACTGGAGGGTTATATTTCCCAATGTTTTGGGGTGTACCCTAATTTAAAAAAATAAAAATAAATTTTAAACCAAAAAGCAGTGTAGGCTACCTCCTCCTCCTCCACAGCCACTTCCACCTACACCGCCACATCCACCGCCTCCTTAACCTCCTAATCCATATGGACCTGGTCCTTCTAGATCAAGATTATTATTTTTTATTTTTACATATTTTATGTTATTTTAAGTCATTTCCCTATTCACATTTGTTTGCAGAGCACTTGCCATGCTCTTAACCACATTTTGATGCCATTTGCAGGCCTCTAGCCCTTTCCATAATATTTTTACAGCCATTTTAGTGCTCAAAAGTTCGGGTCCCCATTGACTTCAATGGGGTTCGGGTTCGGGGTCAAGTTCGGGTCAAGTTCGGGTCCCGAACTCGAACTTTTTTCTGAAGTTCGACCGAACCCGTCGAACCCGAACGTCCAGGTGTCTGCTCAACTCTACCCGCTACGCAGGAGCCTACCTGTCTTGAAAGAACTAGCTGTGCAGGGGCTCACAGAGGCAGCGGTAGCAGGAAATCAGCATGGAGAGGAGGGGGAAAAATGTCATACTCAGCAGTGTGGCAATTTTTTATCAAGCCACTGGAGAATTCTAATGCCCCAGAGTTGCATTACCACCTTTTGCGCCTCATCACTATCTCCAATTGTTAACCTAATGTCATCTTTACATTTATTTCATATCATAAATGTATGTATTTATTTCAATCCAACTGTTGTATTAAATGTAATGTGCCTGGTTCACCAGCAGATGGCTGCTTATACGGCAGAGCTAGTTTACATAGAATGGAACCTTTCCTTCCATTCTAGCCCTCTTTAGTTAGGGGGAGGATTTCAGTTAGTGAAGGTCAGTTCAGGAGTACCCCCTGCAGAGGAATGCTGTGCTGTAGGAGCTCGTCCCTTCTGGACAAGACCTGTTTAGGCCAGCAGAGCACCATCAGCTCTGCCGGATCAAGAGATTCCAGCTACAAGCCTCGGGAGCCAGGAGTAAAGTAACCTGGATAAAGAGAAAGAGAAAGACAAAGTCAGATTGTGGCACAAAGAAGGAGGGAAAGGAAAATTGCAGCGGCACTACGCAAATACACCTCTGTATATGTAAGTCCGTGTCAAACCTAGGAACGGCAGCCGTCTGTAAAGACCATATTAGGAGGTGGTGCTCAGCGTGGCAAAGTGGTATAACGATGAACAATAGAGAGAGACGCGGCACTCACCGATATTCTTTTGCTGGTTGCTTTTTATTGCAGATAAGACAGCATGCTGCGCAGGCAGGGGGACGGGATGGCCACAGTGTGCGTCGACGGCGACGGCCGTTTCGCGCAGGGATAGCGCTTCTTCTGGCCGGGTAACCCATACCGCAGCATGCTGTCTTATCTGCAATAAAAAGCAACCAGCAAAAGAATATCGGTGAGTGCCGCGTCTCGCTCTATTGTTCATCATTAAGACAAAGTCAGACTACAGAAAGGTGAGTTACAGCATACAGCAGAGAGGAAAAGTTCTTAATTAATCCTGATAGCACAGCAGTGCTAACGAGTACAGATGTAGCAGAGTCAAAAGTGTTTGCCTGCCTGATTAAAGCTAAAGTCTGCTGAGAACCAAGATAAAGCCTGAAGATTGTTTCTGATGCAAGTTTATTCAAGTAAAGCTGTTGTTCAACGTTATACCAAGTCTGGACCAATTTATTTCTTCATCCCACCATTCAATTCCCCTTTTCTGTAATGACCACGACGTTTGGGGTTTTCCAGAATATCCAGGTAGGAGCACCGTGACAAGTGCTACACCACTAAGGGACATTAGGCCCCCCTACACCACTCTGGCATTCCTACCCTGGTTACCCATCACCAATACCCTCTACTTAGGTGGACTGTCATAACACTTTAAAGGGGTCGCCTAGTCCATAGTGCGGACGTCGCAGAATGTCAACAAGACCTGTTTTTTCTGGCCACTTGCTTCTGACACTATTCGTATGTTGCCACCCGCCTGATGTCACACACCTGCTGCCATGTGTTTCTACTGCCACCCATCGTACTGTGCTGTTACTGCCACTGTTTTTGCTCCCCACCCTCCTCACTACGTCACGGGGCCACTGTGTTGACTCCTCATGCTGTTGCCACCTCACCACTTTGTGATATCCTGTGTCATCTCTCTTTTGGATGCCCTCCTGTTTTTTTTGGCCTTAGCAGTAATTGATGGATTACTGAGCAAATGCTGACCGAGTGAAGGCAGATGCTCCACAGACAGGATCCGTTTTTTGGTGGTTATTGTTCTGATGGATCAGAGGAAGGGCAAAATAATCAGTGACGTCAACACAAACTTACTGCTGACCCCCTCTATCTACTCTGCCGGGGGGCGGGGGGGGGCTCTACTAGTATAAGCGTTTAATAGAACAGGTTCTGTAGACATCTATGTGGAATCAGCTGTAAAAGGAGGGCGTTTCTTCTTTACACTAACATCGAAGGCTGAGTTCACACTTGAGTTATGTGGTCAGTTTTGGCCCCGTGACTGCACTAATAAGTGAAGTGTGCAGTGATTCTAAGAGCGACGCCTGTCATCTGCATGTCATACGGACTCACAGTATTATTTCACTACCACAGCACACTCCCTTTGCGTGTTAGGCTACTTTCACACTAGCGTTGTTTGAATCCGGCGTTCAATTCAGACACCGGAACTGCCCGCCGGATCGGGAAAAACGGATTACATTTGAATCCTGATCAAGATTTTGATCACAATGAAAAAATGCATTGGAAAAAACGGATCCGCCATTTATGGACTTTAACTTTTTTTTTCACATTTTTCGGGTTTAACATGCAAAAGCCGGATCCGGTTTGACGGAACACACAGCGCCGGATCCGGCGTTAATGTAAATCAATGGCAAAAAGGCCGGATCCGACGTTCAGTCAAAGTGTTCAGGATTTTTGGCCGGAGGTAAAAATACAACATGCTACGTTTTTCTGAAAAGCCTGATCAGTCAAAAAGACTGAACTGTAGACATTCTGAAGCATCCTGAACGGATTACTCTCCATTAAGAATGCATGGGGATAAAACTGATCAGTTCTTTTCCGGATTTGAGCCCCTAGGACGGAACTCAGCGCCGGAAAAGAAAAACGCTAGTGTGAAAGTACCCTTACTGCAAGGCACAGTGTTCTACACCCCTATCGAGGCACAGTGTTCTACACCACTATACAGGCTCAGTGTTCTACACCACTATACAGGCACAGAGTTCTACACCCCTATACAGGCTCAGTGTTCTACACCACTATACAGGCACAGTGTTCTACACCCTATACAGGCTCAGTGTTCTATACCACTATAGAGGCACAGTGTTCTACACCGCTATACAGGCACAGTGTTCTACACCCCTATAGAGGCACAGTGTTCTACACCGCTATACAGGCACAGTGTTCTACACCACTATACAGGCACAGTGTTCTACACCCCTATAGAGGCACAGTGTTCTACACCCCTATACAGGCACAGTGTTCTACACCACTATACAGGCACAGTGTTCTACACCACTATACAGGCACAGTGTTCTACACCACTATACAGGCTCAGTGTTCTACACCACTATACAGGCACAGTGTTCTACACCCCTATACAGGCACAGTGTTCTACACCGCTATACAGGCACAGTGTTCTACACCCCTATAGAGGCACAGTGTTCTACACTCCTATACAGGCACAGTGTTCTACACCACTATACAGGCACAGAGTTCTACACCCCTATACAGGCACAGTGTTCTACACCACTATACAGGCACAGAGTTCTACACCCCTATAGAGGCACAGTGTTCTACACCCCTATACAGGCACAGTGTTCTACACCACTATACAGGCACAGTGTTCTACACCCCTATACAGGCACAGTGTTCTATACCACTATAGAGGCACAGTGTTCTACTCCACTATACAGGCACAGTGTTCTACACCCCTATACAGGCACAGTGTTCTACACCCCTATACAGGCACAGTGTTCTACACCACTATACAGGCACAGTGTTCTACACCCCTATACAGGCACAGTGTTCTACACCACTATAGAGGCACAGTGTTCTACACCACTATACAGGCACAGTGTTCTACACCACTATAAAGGCACAGTGTTCTACACCACTATACAGGCACAGTGTTCTACACCTCTATACAGGCACAGTGTTCTACACCACTATACAGGCACAGTGTTCTACACCCCTATACAGGCACAGTGTTCTACACCCCTATACAGGCACAGTGTTCTACACCCCTATACAGGCACAGTGTTCTACACCCCTATACAGGCACAGTGTTCTACACCACTATACAGGCTCAGTGTTCTACACCACTATACAGGCTCAGTGTTCTACACCACTATACAGGCACAGTGTTCTACACCCCTATACAGGCACAGTGTTCTACACCGCTATACAGGCACAGTGTTATACACCCCTATAGAGGCACAGTGTTCTACACCACTATACAGGCACAGTGTTCTACACCACTATACAGGCACAGTGTTCTACACCCCTATAGAGGCACAGTGTTCTACACCCCTATACAGGCTCAGTGTTCTACACCACTATACAGGCACAGAGTTCTACACCCCTATACAGGCACAGTGTTCTACATCCCTATACAGGCACAGTGTTCTACACCCCTATACAGGCACAGTGTTCTACACCACTATACAGGCACAGTGTTCTACACCCCTATAGAGGCACAGTGTTCTACACCACTATACAGGCACAGTGTTCTACACCACTATACAGGCACAGTGTTCTACACCCCTATAGAGGCACAGTGTTCTACACCCCTATAGAGGCACAGTGTTCTACACCACTATACAGGCACAGTGTTCTACACCACTATACAGGCACAGTGTTCTACACCACTATACAGGCTCAGTGTTCTATACCACTATACAGGAACAGTGTTCTACACCCCTATAGAGGCACAGTGTTCTACACCACTATACAGGCACAGTGTTCTACACCCCTATACAGGCACAGTGTTCTACACCCCTATAGAGGCACAGTGTTCTACACCCCTATAGAGGCACAGTGTTCTACACCACTATACAGGCTCAGTGTTCTACACCCCTATACAGGCACAGTGTTCTACACCCCTATACAGGCACAGTGTTCTACACCCCTATAGAGGCACAGTGTTCTACACCACTATACAGGCACAGTGTTCTACACCACTATACAGGCACAGTGTTCTACACCCCTATACAGGCACAGTGTTCTACACCCCTATAGAGGCACAGTGTTCTACACCACTATACAGGCACAGTGTTCTACACCACTATACAGGCACAGTGTTCTACACCCCTATACAGGCACAGTGTTCTACACCCCTATAGAGGCACAGTGTTCTACACCACTATACAGGCACAGTGTTCTACACCCCTATAGAGGCACAGTGTTCTACACCACTATACAGGCACAGTGTTCTACACCACTATACAGGCACAGTGTTCTACACCAGTGTTTCCCAACCAGCGTGCCTCCAGCTGTTGCAAAACTACAACTCCCAGCATGCCCAGACAGCCTTTGGCTGTGAGGGCATGCTGGGAGTTGTAGTTTTGCAACAGCTGGGGGCACACTGGTTGGGAAACACTGTTCTACACCACTATACAGGCTCAGTGTTCTACACCACTATACAGGCACAGTGTTCTACAACCCTATACAGGCTCAGTGTTCTACACCCCTATAGAGGCACAGTGTTCTACACCACTATACAGGCACAGTGTTCTACACCCATATACAGGCACAGTGTTCTACAACCCTATAAAGGCACAGTGTTCTACACCACTATACAGGCACAGTGTTCTACACCACTATACAGGCACAGTGTTCTACACCCTATACAGGCTCAGTGTTCTACACCCCTATAGAGGCACAGTGTTCTACCCCACTATACAGGCACAGTGTTCTACACCCATATACAGGCACAGTGTTCTACACCCCTATAAAGGCTCTCTGCAGCCAGGAAAGAGCTGTTTTTTTAACACTATTTGTCACAAATAAATTTGGATCAAATCTTTTTGGGAAATTTGTCGAACCATCTCTAGTGGTGTTATCCAGTCACTGTATGGCGGTGTTATATAGTCATTGTATGAAGGTATTAGTATGTGTTTTGTGCTGTTTCAGATACTTGTACATTGTGCTTCGTCTGTATTTACCGGTTCATCACATGAGTCTGGTTGAGCGCAGTCCTCACCTCTGACCACCAGGACCTCGCCCCGCTCTAGACTGTAGTGTCTAATGTCAGGATCAATCAGCAGGAATTACATTTCTCGGCCACCAGTAATAATTTAATGCATCACAATGGACGGTCAATGATACATCTCAGTCTCATTTTTCATCTTCTGCTTTATTACATTGATAAATGTCACTATGATCGCTGAGAAGGAGGAGAAATCTGCCTTTAATGGGGGTGTATTTAGACTTAGCACCTGGGGCAGCGGATCCGGCCCTGAGCGTCTTTACCGCTGTCACCTCCAGGTTTATCTGCAACTAGAGAAGGAAAAGCCGCGAGAAAAGAGAATTACTGAGGCTGATCAGCGATGTGTCCTCCGCTGTGAGGGACGGAGATGCATCCAGCCGGCCTCACATCACTTATTACACATTGATGCACTGTGGACCACATGTTATGACGCAGCATTTCTTGTTTCCTGTACAATCACTGTCCACTCTTCATTTTGGAGGTGACTGTAACGGACCATTTCCGCAGACAAGGGGTTAAAATCCGTTTAGGCGATAAGCCCCGTTCTGAGAGACAGGCACAGCTACTGCAGGACACCAACCTCCCGAACTGGATACAAAGTAGCACTCCAAACTGGAACCTCCCGAATAGCTGCTAGCAGACGAACAGGAATCAGCTTACACTCCTAGCAATCAGTCTGTAACAGCATACAGCGGATCCCCCCAATAACGAGACAAGGCTCCGTGTTGAGGGTCAAGCAGTGGTCTGACTGTACTTCACTTACAGCCTCTTTTATTCATAAACCACAAACATAGTACTGCCCACAGGGGTTTAAAATACAACCAATAAGTAATTTACAACACATACAATGTAACTACAGCAACCAATCGTTCACGCCCCCAGAGGACCAGAATGAAGACTGTGACATAGGACAGATACAACATATCCCCACAATGCATCATGGTTTCCTCCTCTCTGTCCCGGAGACAACCTGAGGAGCAATCCAATTATCTCCGAGGACAAAGGGAGATCGCCAATACACATGCGCAGACAACAGGACAGACATCACCATTTAAACACACAATGGGACAATGGCACAATAGAAACACACCCGCATATTCCTCCCAAGCTGACAAGTTACACTTATTATAAATTGTTACAACTTTGTGAGTTTACATTGGCCATACATATAACTTACATCAATTTAAACAGTATAACTTGGGGACAAACCTATCCAGAATTCACTTGCCCAGTGGCGAGGTTGGTTTCGCCACAGCGACACACTGGGAAACACAGGTAAGCACACTATCCTGGGTGGTGGGCATCTCCCGGGCTTCTCTGGAGAAAAAAATGGTCATTTAATTAGATTTCCAGATGTAACTAAAGAAAGACTTTTCCTAAAGTATCGACACTACATATCCTGAGTGACTGGAAGATCAACATCAATGACAATGATATCAAGATAACGGCAGAATAGTGAGTGCAGCTCTGGGGTATAATATAGGATGTAACTCAGGATCAGTACAGGATAAGTAATGTATGTACACAGTGACTGCACCAGCAGAATAGTGAGTGCAGCTCTGGAGTATAATACAGGCTGTAACTCAGGATTAGTACAGGATAAGTAATGTAATGTACACAGTGACTGCACTAGCAGAATAGTGAGTGCAGCTCTGGAGGATAATACAGGGTGTAACTCAGGATCAGTACAGATTACATAATTTATGTACCTAAAAGAAATGTACTTAATGACACTAGAAACATTACTTCTACATGAGCACAGAGAACCTTGTGGAGCTCTCATATGATGACACCAGTGAAGCAGAATAGACCTCTGAGATGTGTTTGTGTGAAAGCAGGTTTTGGCAGATCAGGTGGATCTGGTCAGTTACCCACCGCTCTGTCAGACTCCTGCACCAGGTGCCAAATCCTGTCTAATAATCTGCTCCATCTACTTGAGTTTGGTTTCTATTGTACTCACCAATGATGGGAACCCTGCAACTTTTATTACATCTATAGAAGCAGCACTTCTTGTTTCCTGTACATTCTGCGTCTGATTTGCAGTCATCTTCAGGATATGGATAACACGGTCTATATGGAGATATTGGGCATCCTCCCGGTTTCTCTGTAATTAAAGATTTTGATGTGTCACAAACTTTTCATGCAGTTACTGAGCTCTTATCAACCAGGTTTAAAAAAATGAAATATTTCATCAGTTTGCTGGTCATATTGTCTCTTCTGTGACCGGCTTTTCCTCTGGTGGAAAGATTTTCATTCTATGGACTTAACTGTCTCCTCCAGAAGGATCCTAATTATAACCATAAAACCAAAACCTGAAGATCATGCTGTTTACATTTAGGACAGTAGACACCCCATAGCTTTGTCTATATGGCTTTCAACAACCACTGAACCCTCACCCTACTATGAAAATGCTGGTTGAATATATATGTAATTCACTGACTTTCTCTTCTCTTGGATTGTACATGGGGCCATCAAGTGCACTAGTTCTGAGCAATGACACACTCTGTATATGGAGGGGAATAAAAAAATCTTTTGAATTCTGGTGTCCATTACTCCTACTCCATAGAGTTCATTGTGTCTGGAGTTAAAGGGCATGAATGTGTTGGCAGATGTCCACCACTAGGAATGTGACATCTACACATTTACATATATCCTCACTCTTATTTCTCAACATGTCTACCCTCTCCGTCTAAACTTTAATATGGTTATTAGCTCAGTCTCCTCTAGTTGGAAAAGGCTTGTGGGAATGAACAAGCGAGAAGACATACTGAGAAATATTGACCATGAAGTAGATGTTCTGTCCCCACATGAAGGCGAATGAAGTTGTAACTGATAATGACTTTGTGACTGGCCTACCTTCGTATCCAAGCAGTGGAGCAGACCGGACCGGCAGATGCTCAGGTTAGATGGATCCAGACGTAGACATGAGGATGCAATCAAACGTGGGTTTATTTGATCCAGAGCAGTGACATACGGTGATGCAATACAGTAGATGCTGTGATGTGGATGTCTTTTCTGAGGCTAACTGCTGAGGCAACTGCTGGTCAAAAACTGATGCCTTCACAAGCCGAGGTGTGTGTCTCCAGTCACAAAGAATGCAGCACTAAAAAAGGCTACAGGAAGTGACCAGGCCCAAGGCTGCAAAACCACGCCCAGAGAAAAAACTTTATAGACAACGAACGAGGCGTGCAGCATACAAATTCCGGCCAGCAGATGGCAGCAGAGAACAATAGACTTAAACAACATAGGTAAAACAAGAAATAATACAGTGCAGAAATTCAATATGAAAGGAACAGCACACTCCCCGTCTGAAATTCACTTTGGGGATTTCACTATGACGAATGTCCATAAAATATAAACAACCTGTAAAAGAAAAACATGCTAGAATGCAAACATAGATTAGTCCTGTTTTCCAACTTGGAATGGAGAAGATCTGCGAAGCTAGATACAGTCCTGTTCACCCATCAGGGACGTTCTCGATGGGTCTCATCCAACTGGAGAAACGTTCAAAGCGCTGACAACTGAAGCTGGCGGTTTGCTTTGTTCCAGTGACTAATGCACTAACTTCAGCGCGGATTTCTGGATCATTATCCGGATCCTGGATGCTGAAAACTTCCTGTACACATTCGTCCGCCTCTCCAAGTAGAAACTCTGGACCTGTAAGCCAAGTAGAGTTAGTAAAGGAACCTATAGACATAGGCCTAGTGGCGTGATCTGCTGGATTAAGTTCGGATGGTAGTGCCATTGTTCAGGTTTGGAGGACCTCCTGATTCTCTCTATGCGGTTACTAACGTACACATAAAATCGCTTGGTCCGATTGTGGATGTAACCTAAAACGACCTTACTGTCGGTGTAATACTGGACTTCAGCTATGTCGACACCCAGTTCTTGTTGTACGAAATCCGCAATCTCCACTGCCAACACAGTCCCACAGAGTTCCAGTCTGGGAATAGTATGATCAGGCTTGGGGGCTAACTTAGCCTTACCAAAGACGAATCCAACGTGGTTTTGGTTGTTGGGTTCTGTCACCTTCAGATAGGCAACCGCTGCGATGGCCTCCGTGGAGGCGTCCGAGAACACGTGGAGTTCTTTCTTTATGCTAGAGGAAAGTGAAGTTTTAATATAGCATCCCGGGATGTGGATCTCATCCAAGGCACACAAAGATCGCTTCCAGGCTTCCCATTTTTGCTCTTTCTCGGAGGGAAGTGGGGTATCCCAATCCTTGACTGTTTCAGAAAACTGTCTCAGTAGAGATTTACCTTGTATGGTAATGGGCGCTACAAATTCCAGCGGATCGAATAGGCTGTTTACTACTGATAGGACTCCTCGCTTTGTGAATGGCTTGTCTGCACAACTTATCTGAAAACCGAAGGAGTCGGCTGAGAGATCCCATCTGAGGCCCAAGCTCCTCTGCACAGGTGGACTGTCCAGTCCCAAGTTAATGTCCTTGAATCCTGGTGCATGATCGCCTGATTCGAAGGCTCTCATAACGGCCAGGCTGTTTGAAGCAATTTTGTGTAGTCTAAGTTTAGCTTGGTACAACATACTTTGAGTCCTTTTGAGCAGATCGCTTCTTCAGTAGGTAGTGATTTGAGTCCATCGTCTACGTAGAAGTCCTTTTCTACAAAGTCTCTGGCGTCTTTACCGTACTTGGATTCTCCCTCTAATGCAGTGCGCCGAAGGCCGTAAGTTGCCACGGCAGGTGAAGGGCTGTTTCCAAATACGTGTACCCTCATACGATATTCTGCCATCTCTGCGTTGGTGTCGTTATTCTTGTACCACAGAAACCTGAGGAAATTCCGGTGGTCCTCTCTGACTACGAAACAGTGGAACATCTGTTCAATGTCAGCGGTGATGGCAACGAGCTCTTTTCTGAACCTCATCAGCACTCCAACTAGGTTATTCGTCAGATTAGGACCTGTGAGAAGGACATCATTAAGAAATACACCTTGATGTTTGGCACTTGAGTCGAAAACAACCCTAATTTGATTAGGTTTCCATGGGTGATACACTCCAAATGAAGGCAAGTACCAGCACTCGTCGTTCTTCCCTAAGGAAGGAGCTGGTTCTGCATGGTTGTTGCGGAATATTTTGTCGATAAAGGCAACGATGTGTTCTCTCATCTCAGGCTTACTGTTCATGGTACGCTGAAGAGAGTTAAATCTAGACAGAGCTTGTTCCCTATTGTTCGGGAGTCTTACCCTGGTAGCTCGGAAGGGTAATGGAGAAACCCAGTGATTGGTTTCGTCTTTAAGGAACTCATTGTCCATTATCTTGATAAATTCTCTGTCCTCTACTGACAAAGCTACTTTATCATCGTCCTTGCTTGTGTGAAAGACTAATCTTCCCAAGTTGTCGGCAAAGGGAGGAATGTCGTCAGGTGGTTGTATGAGGTCTGGAGGCTTCTCTTTCACCTCATAGTGATGAGGGCAAGGCTTAATGCAAGTTGTGCGTCCATCTCCACGCACGTACGTTTTGAAAGAGCGGATTCTTGGTTGATCCAAGCATACATTTCCTATGACCACCCATCCCAAGTCCAGTCTCTGTGCGTATGGTGCATAGTCGGGACCATTACACTGTTGACGCACCTTGTGTACCCTTAGATTGTCTCTGCCAAGCAGGAGTAGAATCTCGGCGTTGTTGTCCATAGGTGGGATAACGTTGGCTAGGTGCCTTAGGTGTGGATGGTGAAATGCAGCTTCCGGGGTAGGAATCTCATCCCTATGGTTGGGTATTTGATCGCATTCGATCAGCGTCGGTAGAGGTATTTCCGTATTTCCACTGACGGAACAAGCGATGAATCCTTGTGCCCTCCTGCCGCTAGTCTCTATGCGACCCGAGCAGGTGTTTAAGATGTAGGGTTCTGACGGTCCCTTTATTCCAAAGGCTTCAAAGAATTTAGGTCCTGCTAGGGAGCGGTTGCTTTGGTCGTCAATGATGGCATACATTTTTACTGCCTTTTCTGGTAGCCCCTCCGGGTAGACCTTGATTAGGCATATGCGGGCACAACATTTCTCACTCTGGCCCTCCCCACATACGTCCAAGCATGAGCAGGAAACAGCAGTGGCTGTGTTAGCGTGGTTCTGGAGCTCCCCGCCATGACTTTGAGCAGGACTGGTGGTGACGACAGCAGGTGAATCCCTTGTGAGTGTAGGTGGGTGCATAGCTGAGGTATGTCTTTCACTATGACACTCCTCACATTTGATAATGGATTTACAGTCCTTAGCCATGTGCTCCAATGAAGCGCAGCACTTGAAACATACCCCAAGCTCGGTGAGGACTTTCTTGCGCTCCTGTATGGTTTTGGATCTAAATCCTCTGCATTTGTTCAGTGAGTGTGGTTTTTTATGAATGGGACATTCACGATTGAAGGCCTTGTCTCCTGATGAGGTAGTGTACTGTTTACCAGTGGGTACTGCAGATGATGGTAGGTTAGTCTTTCTAACATTCACGCTGCTCTTAAAGTCTCTGTGTTTATGTACAATACTTTCATACCTTGATGATGGTGTCACTGAGGCTGTAGTATTGAACTCCAGGAAGTCAAGGCTGGGGTCATTCCTCATCTACGACTGTTCATCGATGAATCTGCAGAAATAAATAAATGGGGGAAAAGTGACGTCATGCACTCTTTTGTACCTTGAGACTGATGCCGCCCACTTCTCTTGCAGGCTGTATGGTAACTTCACGACGATTGGGTTCACCCCATGGGCTGTATCCAGGTAGCACAGCCCGGACAGACGAGGGTCTCTTTTGGCGAGCTCCAGTTCCATGAGCAAATCACTTAAATCCTGAAGCTTATGGACATCCTTGAGACTGATCTTGGGGACGTTCTGCAGTCTCCTGAATAGTGCCTTCTCTATTGCTTCTGCACTGCCAAAGGTGCGTTCGAGTCTCTGCCAGGCTGCAGCGAGACCTGCTTCTGCTTGTCCCACATAGACATTTCTAAGGCTCTTGATGCGATTTGTGGAGCCTGGGCCCAGCCATTTGATCAAGAGGTCAAGCTCCTGCTCTGCAGTTAGGTTGAGGTTGGCGATGGCAGCTTTGAAGGTTGCCTTCCAGGCTCTGTAGCTCTCCGCACAGTCATCAAATTTTGAGAGACTGGTGTTAATTAGCTCTCTGCTCACCATAAACCTGGCAAACTCAGACATATCTGATTTCTCACTGCTTGTTGCCATGACAACTTGTGATGCCCCTGGGGCGTATAGGTTGCGTGGCGTGAAAGGGTGAGATGCTTCCGGGTAGAATGATGTTGCTGCAGGGTTGAGCTGTGGTCTAGCCTCTGTAGATTCTGATGACTGCTGCTTGAGCTGGGGAGGTAGGCCAGGAAACACCTGGTAGCCATCTTGCTGTAATAACTGCCCTTGAGAGGGTGCATCTGGGCGACTGTTATTGGATTGCTCGGGTGCTGTGGGTGTCACTGGCCCTGCAGGTAGAGCCGACTTGGAGGTTTCAGTGTTGTTGGCTTGGACAGTACTGCACACTGGGGGTGGTGCAGGTAACTGTTTCAGTACGTAGTCGCTGGTGCGATCAACTGGATCGTCTATCTCCTCTGGTGGTAAGCAGACTGAATCAAGGCCTTGGCTCAATGCTTGCTCAAGTAGTCTTACTCTTGCTAATGCGATTTCCTCTTCCCTCTCTGATTGAAGGATCTTTATTCGAGCCTCTGCTTCTGCCCTCTTGGCTTCTGCCTCCGCTTCTGCCCTCTTGGCTTGCGCTTCTGCCCTCTTGGCCACCGCCTCTGCTTCTGCCCTCGCAAGGACTTATTTTTCGGTGAAGGAACGCCTCACTTTGGATAGCTCTTCATTTATGCGGGCCTGTAGTAATCTGTCGCTAAGGGCGGAGCTTCTAGAGCATGATGATCTGTAGGACCGCGAGGAATGTTTGGACGAATGCGATCTGTGTGATCTAGTTTCTTGCAAATGAGAGATGCAGAGTTCCACTTTATCTTTAGCGTCCAGCACCATGGCGTCTCTTTGTCTGTCTATTGATTCTGCCTTGCACAATTCTGACGGGGCTTCTTCAATATTAGAGTCTTTTAGAAAGGTTATATACCTTGTGGACAGTCTCTTGTATCTTTCATGGGCTGCGTTCAGCCGCCCGACGGCGACTTGTAAACTGGTGGCATCGCCTGAGGAGGACTTAAGTCCTGATATGAGGGAGGAAACTCGTTCCCATAGCTCTTCCAGGTTGTCACATAGCTCATCTTTCATGGTGTCATAGTTTTCTGTGATCTTTATAGTTGGTTTGAGAGAGCGCCTTGGTCGCGTGACTTGGTCTGCTGGAAGTGTGGGTTCTACCTCCAGCTCTTCATAATGATCAGTATCAGGTTGCATTTGCTTTGTTTCATCACCAGGGAACTGTACAAGGTCCTTTTCGGCCATTTTGATTTAAGGTGCGCTGTCTCTTTAAGAAAATGAACTTTTGAATTGGGGGCTGAAAATTGCAGTGCGGCTCAGATGAGGCACCCCGATGAGTTTCCCAAGGTGTTTTGAGTGAATTGCGGGGTTTTGGTTTGAGGGAGGCCCCGCGTGCGTGAACAGTTCTTATATCATGCGAGCAAGGGTTAATATAGGATGTATAAAGTGGCTTGGCGAGTAGTGGAGGACTTCCAGGCGAGAGTATATCTACTGCGGACACGCCGTGCTTCCCCTTAGGCTTATGGGACGTGCACTGTTGCTGGGCAGATTTGCTGGGAGTGGGCCTGTTGCAGGGGAGGTTCCTGAGTGTGGCGCTGGGCTCTGAGGGAACCTGTAGCCGGCATTGGACATTCAGACGGATATTGACCGGGGTATAAGGCTCTAAGGCAGGTTTTGACTGTTCTGTCCCCACATGAAGGCGAATGAAGGTGTAACTGATAATGGCTTTGTGACTGGCCTACCTTCGTATCCAAGCAGTGGAGCAGACCGGACCGGCAGATGCTCAGGTTAGATGGACCCAGACGTAGACATGAGGATGCAATCAAACGTGGGTTTATTTGATCCAGAGCAGTGACATACAGTGATGCAATACAGGAATGCAGTAGATGCTGTCATGTGGATGTCTTTTCTGAGGCAACTGCTGAGGCTACTGCTGGTCAAAAACTGATGCCTTCACAAGCCGAGGTGTGTGTCTCCAGTCACAAAGGATGCAGCACTGAAAAAGGCTACAGGAAGTGACCAGGCCCAAGGCTGCTAAAACCACGCCCAGATAAAACTTTATTTAACAAGAACGAAGGCGTGCAGCATACGAATTCCGGCCAGCAGATGGCAGCAGAGAACAATAGACTTGAACAACATAGGTAAAACAAGAAATAATACAGTGCGGAAATTCAATATGAAAGGAACAGCACAGTAGGAGCTTGAGAAGGGGGTAGACCTAGCGGTGTAGGTGGAAGCGGCGGTGGAGGAGGATGAGGTAGCCAACACTGGTTTTTGGTTTTAATTTTTTTTATTTTTTATTATGGTACACACCAAAAGAGTGTGAAGTATCCAAAATACAAGATTGAGCAATTGCGCTGTAGTATAACAATAGCTGGTTAAGGCCGGTATACATGTCTATTCTGCACAAGGTACGGACAAGTCCTGTGGACTGTGCTAAACACACGTTCAAATAATACAATAGCTGCAGGGCAGGCCAGCACCTCCAAGGCGTAAAGCTCAGGCCGTGTGCCCAATTTGGAGACCCAGAAGTAGAAGGGGGCAAACCCGTCATTCAGTACTTGTAGGCGTGTGCACACATACGGCTCCACCATGTTGGTGAAATGCTGCCTAAGACGTTCCATATCAGCTGGTGGTGCTGGTTATTGTGGCGTGCTGACAAAGCTTTTCCACATTTCGGTCATGCAAACCCTACCTTCTGATGTGCTGGTGGTGCCCCAGCTGCGTTGGCAACCTCTTCCTCGTCCTCTGCCTTCGCCTTGTGCTTCCACTGTGCCCCCGCTGTCAGGTGGGAATGCCACCAGCAGCACATCAACCAGTGTGCGCTTGTACTCGCGCATCTTACGATTACGCTCCAGTGACGGAATTAAGGACGGTACATTGTCCTTGTAACGGGGATCCAGCAGCGTGACCACCCAGTAATCAGCACAAGTTAGAATGTTGTCAACTCGGCGGTCGTTGCGGAGACACTGCAGCATGTAATCGCTCATGTGTGCCAGGTTGCCCAGAGGCAACGAAAAGCTGTCCTCTGTGGGAGGTATATCGTCTGTGTCCTCTTTATCCCCCCAGCCATGCACCAGTGATGGCCATGAGCTGTTCTGGGTGCCACCCTGCTGTGAACATGGTTCCTCCTCCTCCATCTCCTCCTCCTCATCCTCCACCTCCTCATCCTTCAGAACTGTGCTCTGGCTGGACAATTGTGTACCTGGTGTTTGTGGGTGCAGGAACCCACCCACGGAGCCACTTGTGAATGAAACCCTACAAAATGATCCCTCTTCCTCCTCCTCCTCCTCCTGTGCCACATCCTCTTCCATCCTCGCTATGAGCGTTTTTTCAAGGAGACATAGAAGTGGGATAGTTACGCTGAGAACTGCGTTATTGGCACTGGCCATGTTGGTGGAGTACTCGAAACAGCGCAACAAGGAACACAGGTCTCGCATGGAGGCCCAGTCATTGGCAGTGAAGTGGTGCTGTTCCGCCGAGTGACTCACCCGTGCGTGCTGCAGCTGAAACTCCACTATCGCCTCCTGCTGCTCGCACTGTCTGGCCAGCATGTGCAAGGTGGAGTTCCACCTTGTGGGCACGTCGCATATGAGGCGGTGAGCGGGAAGGCCGAAGTTACGCTGCAGCCCTGACAGGCGAGCAGCAGCAGGGTGAGAACGCCAAAAGCGAGCACAGATGGCCCTCACTTTATGCAGCAGCTCTGACATATTGGGGTAATTTTTAAGGAATCTCTGCACCACCAAATTCAGCACATGCACCAGGCAAGGGATGTCCGTCAAACCGGCTAGTCCCAGAGCTGCTACAAGATTTCACCCATTATCGCACACCACCAGGCCGGGCTTGAGGCTCACTTGCACAATCCACTTATCGGTCTGTTGTTCAGGGCTCGTCCACAGCTCCTGCGCGGTGTGTGGTTTGTTCCACAAACAGATAAGTTTTAAAACTGTCTGCTGTCGTTTACCCCTGGCTGTGCTGAAGTTAGTGGTGAAGGCGTTGCGCTGACCGGATGAGGAGCCGGTAGAGGATGAGGAAGCAGAGTAGGAGGAGGAAGCAACAGGAGGCAAACTGAAGCGCCCTGCAATCCTCGGTGGTGGAAGGACATGCGCCAAACTGCTATCCGCCTCAGGCCCAGCTGTCACTGCATTTACCCAGTGTGCTGTTATGGGGATATAACGTCCCTGACTGTGCTTACTGGTCCACATATCCGTAGTGAGGTGCACCTTGCCACAGATGGCGTTGCGCAGTGCACACCTTATTTTGTTCCCTACTTGGTCGTGCAGGGAAGGGATGGATCACCTGGAAAAGTAGTGGCGGCTGGGCACGACGTACTGTGGGACAGCCACCGCCATAAGGCCTTTAAAGCTATCCGTCTCCACCAGACGGAATGACAGCATTTCAAAGGCCAGTAATTTAGAAATGCTAGCATTCAGGGCTAGGGATCGTGGGTGGGTAGAGGGGTACTTCCTCTTCCTCTCCAGCGTTTGGGAGATGGAGAGCTGAACGCTTCTGTGGGACATTGTGGAGATGCTTAGTGACCCAGGTTGTGGTGTTGCTGGAAGATCCTCTGTTTGCTGGGTGGCAGGTGGCTCTGTCACTCCAGAGGTGGATGAAGAGGCCACGACTGCAGCAGAAGAGGAAGCAGGAGGAGCCTGGTTTTTTAGGTGTCTACTCCACTGCAGCTCGTGCTTTGCACTTAAATGCCTGGTCATGTAGGTTGTTGCTGTCATGTAGCTTGCTGCTTTTCCAAGACTGCTTACCAAGAGCTGATCTACAAGAGCATTGGAGATATTCAGGAGATACTCAGGAGGTAATCTGGAGGTGGATACAATCTAAACAAGAAACATTTGTTTGTTTAAAATCTTTCCCCTCTTTACAATGGCAGACCTGGTTCTGTGCAGGAATTGTTGTGCTTTTATTTCAGGTTCCACTCTTCAGAGGTTTGGATACTGACTGATCTGTAGACAGCTCTCCATAATGCAGCAGGAAATTATCTTTTTGAAATATGAGATTTTTAAATTAACCACTAAACAAACTCAGGCTGAGAACATTGCAATGCCACTGCCACAGAGGCCCCCTAAAATTGGAAGATGGGTTACTGTAGGTTCTGGTAGACTGAGAGTTGTGTATAAAATGTGTGACGCTTTGCGATCCACAGCGATACTAGGAAATCTCAAATGCGCCATATTTCTCAATCCCAGAGACAACAGAGCCTTTACTAAAAATCTTCTCTTTTCACTAAAGGAGTAATTCACAGAGCAGAGGTGCCCTTATCACCACCTTGTGACAAACCTTTCCTGCCCAGGCCAAGTTGAGTAGCCATCAATCTAGTTCTCTTATGACAGAACCTCATAAACCTGTTCTTTCTGCAGCCATAGTGTCTCCAATACCAGCAGGGGTCTCACACCTTTAGCCTGGGCAGTGAGCTTCAGAAGAAAAGGACAGATCCTTATCACACAGCTGGTTGGTACAGGAAGGAAGATGACCTGAAAGTCCCCTTCAATCCATAAGCTTCATATTTTTCCCATATTTTCCTAATATTTCATGGGTTATGGAAATGAGAAAGGAACCATCTTTTCAGAGATGGTTTTGGTTCTTCTAACCCACCTTCTAGGAAACCCGCGGGCAGATCAGAGATTCCCGCTCTGAGATATAAAGGTTCTCAGGCACCCTGTATTATCTTTTAGTCGTATTTGTTATCAGATGATGCGTAAAATTGTACTGATTATCAATATCAACTATATTTCTTGATCGGACTTACGGGATATGGAGAAATGGGCAAAGCAAAGATTCTGCCAGATTTTCTCCCTATGGGGCAAAGGACTGCCCCTGTTCCAATTACACAAGGCTAGACCTGAACGTGTCATAACCACTCCCCGCTTCAGAGTGGGTAAAAACAGTGACACACTCAGGTCCTGCGTCCTTTTTCTACCATCTGACGTCGACTAACATCACAACCGCCCTCTGGACACGGGCACACCCCACCATCTTGGATTATTCTACAAAGACTTTGCCTTTTACTGGACTGTACCACGGTAATTCTGAACTTACAGACATTCTATTCCCTTCCACCTCTTACCTATTTCTATCCAAACCAATCTGTTCACTGGCAGGTAGATTTATCTGTCAGCTTTAATATATATATTTTTGTGTATAGTTTTAGAATAAAAACTAACGATTTCATCGTTCCAGTTTTGCCCTTGGTACTTGATGACCTGATCTATGCTAAGAACTCTGTCCTCAGAAGACATACTACCAAATTGTTTTATTTTTATAAATTGTTAATTTACTAGCTAGGTTGCAAATAACCGTTTCGTCCCTTTAGGATTAGCTAGCCGGGGTCTCTTCGCCCCGATTCAATACGAAGAGTGGTGGCAGCAAATTAATTTGATTTCCAGCGTGAAATCAGTAATTTTATTTTTACCGATTGTACATACAATCGTGATTGTATCCTGTCTGGGCCCACCAACCAATCTTAAACGTCTTCTGTGCTCACAGTGGATTCGCCTCCAGAAGTCTCTAGTGGACGAGACCTGTATGGCAACTGTGGCTTAGTACGACGGGATTGGCGGGTGGTTGTCACAGAAGGCATGTCCCACAGTCTGTGGCTCTCCATAATTCATTTGCAGCACTTTCAGAGTGCAAGAGCAACATGGAGGATGGCTCAAGCACAGTCGGTGAGAAACAATCATCTCCCATGCCTAAAGTATGTAAGACTGCAGCCAAAGACAAAAAGGAGAAGGTGAGGATTGATAGTAAGCAGCTGTTGGTGGGCGATTCCATCATAAGAGGTGTGAAGTTTGAGGAGAATGGTGTTGTGAGATGTCTCCCTGGTGCTACCGCTAGCAGGGATAGACGACGGATCCTTAATATTGTTAGGCAAGCAAAGCAGGAAAGGGAAGTGGATGTTATTCTCCATCTTGGGACAAACGATCTGGCTTGCAATGAGGTTTCAAAGGTGAAAGAAGCTTTTCACACACTTGGAAAGGATATACGGGAGGTTGCATCAACTGTTTCATTCTCTGCAGTTTTGCCTGTGCATAACCTTCAGCATGACAGGAAGATGCACATTAAGGAATTCAATGTATGGCTTGGTGAATGGTGTCTGAACCAAGGGTTTGGCTTTGTGTCTCATGATAGCTCTTGTTGGAATGGAAAAGAACTGTACAAGAAAGATGGTTTGCATCTTTCTCTCAAAGGAACGAATGTCCTCTGAGAACAGTTCCAGGTATTTGCTAAGAGGCATTTAAACTAGGAAAGGGGGGCAAAAGAGTGATAATCCAGCAGTCCAACTGGCCCCCGGAACAATGCCAGAAGAGGCCAGTAGCACAAAGGTTAAGAAATGACAAGCTCAGAGTCTTGTCTACAAATGCTCGCAGTCTAGGGAATAAGATCAATGAACTTGAGGCTATAATGGCATCTGAGAATATAGATGTAGTGGCTGTTACTGAGACGTGGTTCAAGGGGAGTAATGACTGGGATATATAAATACCAGGGTTCTCTCTATACAGGAAAGACAGAGAAGGCAAGAAGGGGGGAGGGGTGGCCCTGTATGTGAAAGATAACATAAAAACTAATTTGATACAAGTTAGCAAGAACAATTTAGAGTCAGTTTGGGTTACCGTGCAGCTTGATAATCATAAGGTAACTCGTGTAGGTGTGATATATAGACCACCTAGCCAAGTCAAAGAATTAGATGATCTACTAGTTGAGGAAATAGCTAAAATGACATTGAAGGGGGAAGTTATCATTATGGGAGACTTCAATCTTCCAGATGTAAACTGGAAAACCAAAATAGCTAGTTCTGCCAGGAGTACAGATATTCTAAATTCCCTACTGGGATTATCTCTGCAGCAAGTAGTGGAGGAGCCAACCCGGAAGGAGGCCATTTTAGATTTAGTATTCACAAATGGGAATTTTGTATCTGATATTACTGTAGGGGAAAGCTTGGGATCTAGTGATCACCAGTCAGTGTGGTTTACTATAAGTACAGTGAGTCACACCACACAAAAACAAAAGTTTTAGATTTTATAAAAACAGACTTTTCTAAAATTAGATTAGTGGTATACAAGTCCCTATCAGACTGGAACAGTTTCATTGGAGTCCAGGAGAAATGGGACTACTTAAAAGTGGCACTATTGAAGGCAACAGAAAATTGCATTAGGCTTGTCAGCAAAAGCAAAAAAAGGAAGAGACCACTGTGGTACTCAGCAGAAGTGGCCAAAATCATTAAAAACAAAAAGATAGCATTTAGGAATTATAAAAAAACAAAAAAAAACGAGGATGACAGACAAATTTATAAGATTAGGCAGAGAGAGGCCAAACAAGTTATAAGAGCTTCTAAAGCACAGGCAGAAGAGAAATTAGCTCAGTCAGGGAAAAAAGGCAAGAAGGCATTCTTCAGATACATAAATGAAAAAAGGAAACTAAAACAAGGAATTACAAAATTAAAAACAAAAGAAGGAAGGTATATGGAAGAAGATAAAGAACTAGCTGACTGCCTCAATGAATATTTCTGTTTAGTTTTTACAAAGGAAAATGAAGGAGAAGGACCTCAGTTAGGAAAGAAGACTAATGAATCTTTTGATGCATGTGTCTTTACAGAGGAAGAGGTTCTAAGTCAGCTGTCTAAAATTAATACAAATAAGTCACAGGGGCCTGATGGGATACACCCAAAGCTATTAAAAGAGCTCAGCGGTGAACTAGCAAAACCATTAACAGATTTATTTAACCAATCACTGGCAACAGGAGTCGTCCCAGAAGATTGGAAATTAGCAAATGTTGTGCCCATTCACAAGAAAGGTAGTAGGGAGGAATCGGGCAACTATAGGCCAGTAAGCCTGACATCAATAGTGGGGAAATTAATGGAAACCATACTTAAGGAGAGGATTGTGGAACATCTAAAATCCCATGGATTGAAAGATGAAAAACAGCATGGGTTTACTTCAGGGAGATCATGTCAAACTAATCTTATTGATTTTTTTGATTGGGTGACTAAAATAATAGATGGAGGAGGTGCAGTAGACATCGCTTATCTAGACTTTAGTAAGGCTTTTGATACTGTCCCACATAGAAAGCTTATCAATAAAGTGCAGTCTTTGGGCTTGGACTCCCATATTGTTGAATGGATTAGGCAGTGGCTGAGGGACAGGCAACAGAGGGTTGTAGTCAATGGAGTATATTCAGACCAAGGTCTTGTTACCAGTGGGGTACCTCAGGGATCTGTTCTGGGACCCATATTGTTTAATATCTTTATCAGCGAAATTGCAGAAGGCCTCGATGGTAAGGTGTGTCTTTTTGCTGATGACACAAAGATTTGTAACAGGGTTGATGTTCCTGGAGGGATACACCAAATGGAAAAGGACTTAGGAAAACTAGAGGAATGGTCAAAAATATGGCAACTAAAATTTTATGTTGATAAGTGCAAGATAATGCACCTGGGAAATGCTAGCAGAATACTTGGGTGTATAGGGAGAGGCATTACTAGTAGAAAGAGGGAGGTGCTCATGCCGCTCTACAGAGCACTAGTGAGACCTCATTTGGAGTGTTGTGCTCAGTACTGGAGACCATATCTCCAGAAGGATATTGATACTTTGGAGAGAGTTCAGAGAAGAGCTACTAAACTGGTACATGGATTGCAGGATAAAACTTACCAGGAAAGATTAAAGGACCTTAACATGTATAGCTTGGAAGAAAGACGAGACAGAGGGGATATGATAGAAACTTTTAAATACATAAAGGGAATCAACAAGGTAAAAGAGGAGAGAATATTTAAAAGAAGAAAAACTGCTACAAGAGGACATAGTTTTAAATTAGAGGGGCAAAGGTTTAAAAGTAATATCAGGAAGTATTACTTTACTGAGAGAGTAGTGGATGCATGGAATAGCCTTCCTGCAGAAGTGGTAGCTGCAAATACAGTGGAGGAGTTTAAGCATGCATGGGATAGGCATAAGGCCATCCTTCATATAAGATAGGGCCAGGGGCTATCCATAGTATTTAGTATATTGGGCAGACTAGATGGGCCAAATGGTTCTTATCTGCCGACACATTCTATGTTTCTATGTTGTGCTCAGGTTGAGAACGTTTATGCCTCGCTTCAGGCTCTGATTGCACAGCATGCAAACCACTTGTGTCTTGTCATCAGCACATTGTCTGAAGAACTGCCACGACAGGGAACTCCTTGGAGCTGGCTTTGGTGTGCTCGTTCCCTTGCTATGGTGGGCAGTAGCAGACGTACTGTCTAGAGGACGGCCCGTCCACTTTTGCACCCTGCTCCCTCTTCTGCTGTCCCGGTGGCTCTGTGCGACCACCGCCTCTTCCTCCGAACTACATAGGTCACTCGCATGACCTTGATTCCATGTAGGGTCGAGGACCTCATCGTCCTCCACATCATCTTCCACCCAGTCTTCACCCCTGCCCTCCTTGTCGGTCTGCACACTTTCGAAAGCCCCAGCAGTTGGCACTTGTCTTTCGTCATCATCCAAGACGTGCTGCGATGGTCCTCCCATGTACTCATCTTGAAAGATAAGTGGTTGGGCATCAGTGCACTCAATCTCTTCCACTTCTGGGGCAGGGCTAGGTGGATGGCCCTGGGAAACCCTGCAAACAGAGTCATCAAAAATCAGAAGAGACTGCTGCATAACTTGTGTCTCAAACTGCTTGGCTGATTTGCAAGGGGGTGAGGTGAAAGACTGATGGACATCGGCTGCAGGTGCCAACTCTGATCTTTTAGCAGGAGACTGGGTGGGAGATAATGTGAAGGAACTGGAGGCACTGTCAGCAACCCAATCAACTATCGCCTGTACTTGTTCAGGCCTCACCATTCGTAGAGCCGCATTAGGCCCGACCAAATACCGCTGCAGTTTCTGTCGCCTACTCGCACCTGAGGAAGGGGTTTCACTTGTGTGTGTAGCTGGCACAGATCGACCACGTCCTCTCCCTGCAACAGGAGCTCCAGCAGAAGCACCATGACCTGGGCCACATCCCTTATTTGACGCTCTCCTCATATTTCTCGAATTTAGGATCTTGCCCTAAATGGGTGTTTAATTAATAGTAGAATAGAACAACAGTATGTACAGGGTGTATCTCACACGCCCTGATCCAGATTACGCCTCAATTAAATTTGTTTGCCCAAAATGGCTGTATTTAAAATATCTGAATAGAACCCAAATATATAAAGGGTGTATCTCACAATGACATCTGCAGCAAATGCTGCAAAATAATAATTTTTTTGCCCAAACGGGTGTTTGTTTAATAACTGAATATGACAGCAGTATATAACCCTGGAATTTCAAACGTCTTGATGCTGCAAGGCCTGAAAAATTGTGTATTTTGCCCAAAAAAGGTGTTTTATTAATAAAAGAATAAAACCCCAGTATATAAAGGGTGTATCTCACACGCCCTGACCCACACTAGGCTGCAATTAAAGATTTGTGCCAAAAATGGGTATTTGATTAATAACTGAATATGACAGCAGTATATAACCCTGGAATTTCAAATATCTTGATGCTGCAAGGCCGGAAAAATTGTGCATTTTGGCAAAAAAGTGTGTTTTTAAAAACCCAGAATGGCCATATTTCTAGCTTAAATTGCACACTGACTAAGCCTGCAAATGCACCAAATGTTGTATATTGCCAAAAAAGGGTGATTTTTTACAACCAGATTATTAGTGCTGTTTTTAAAGCTTGGATTTCAATGTCCCAAAAGCTCAGATGCAGTGCTGGTGCACTGAGCTTGCATAAAATGACCGCCGCCGACGCCCACCTAACTGACTTATAAAACGTATTTTTTTTCCGGTCACTGGGCTCAGGGCAGGATAAAAAGATTGTGCTCTGCACCCACACAACTAAATGTATGTACAGGGTGGGCCATTTATATGGATACACCTTAATAAAATGGGAATGGTCGGTGATATTAACTTCCTGTTTGTGGCACATTAGTATATGTGAGGGGGGAAACTTTTCAAGATGGGTGGTGACCATGGCGGCCATTTTGAAGTCGGCCATTTTGAATCCAACTTTTGTTTTTTCAATAGGAAGAGGGTCATTTGACACATCAAACTTATTGGGAATTTCACAAGAAAAACAATGGTGTGCTTGGTTTTAATGTAACTTTATTCTTTCATGAGTTATTTACAAGTTTCTGACCACTTACTAAATGTGTTCAATGTGCTGCCCATTGTGTTGGATTGTCAATGCAACCCTCTTCTCCCACTCTTCACACACTGATAGCAACACCGCAGGAGAAATGCTAGCACAGGCTTCCAGTATCCGTAGTTTCAGGTGCTGCACATCTCGTATCATCTGAAGGCAATCGTCTATGCTGTGAAGATACGAGATGTGCAGCACCTGAAACTACGGATACTGGAAGCCTGTGCTAGCATTTCTCCTGCGGTGTTGCTATCAGTGTGTGAAGAGTGGGAGAAGAGGGCTGCATTGACAATCCAACACAATGGGCAGCACATTGAACACATTTTATAAGTGGTCAGAAACTTGTAAATAACTCATGAAAGAATAAAGTTACGTTAAAGCACACCAAGCACACCATTATTTTTCTTGTGAAATTCCCAATAAGTTAGATGTGTCGCATGACCCTCTTCCTATTGAAAAAACAAAAGTTGGATTCAAAATGGCTGACTTCAAAATGGCCGCCATGGTCACCACCCATCTTGAAAAGTTTCCCCCCTCACATATACTAATGTGCCACAAACAGGAAGTTAATATCACCAACCATTCCCATTTTATTAAGGTGTATCCATATAAATGGCCCACCCTGTAGATCGCTGAGTTAGATTCACGTTTTGAACAAAGATTCAGTCCTATTCTCTCCCTCACACCAGCAGCATCCTCTCCCTACACTAGTAACAGCAGAGTGACTTGCAGCGATACGTGACTCAAGCTTATATAGAGGCTGGGTCACATGCTACACTGGCCAATCACAGCCATGCCATTAGTAGGCATGGCTGTGATGGGTTCTAAGGGCACACAGTTAAACGCTTGTTGATTGGCTCTGCAGCCTTTCAAAAAGTGCCAAGAAAGTGCTGAACACCGAACCCGAACCAGAACTTTAACTTAAATGTTCGGGTCCGGGGTCCAAAAATCCTAAAGTTCGGTACGAACCCAAACTTTACAGTTCGGGTTCGCTCCACCCTAGTTAATACCCCTGAGGGTCATTATGAATATTTGGTGATGCCGTTTGGGTTAAGTAATGCTCCGGCGGTTTTCCCAAATTTTGTCAATGACATTTCTAGACAATTTATTGGAAAATTCTAGATTGTGTATTTAGATGATATTCTGATTTATTTACTGGGCTGGGTTTCTAACGTTACTCACACCAGACAGGTACTGGAGGTTCTTCGGGAGAACCAATTATTTGTGAAATGTCAGAAGTGTATATTTGGAGTGCAGGAAATTTGATTTCTGGGATATATTCTCACACCCCAATCCTTTAAGATGGATCCGGGGAAGGTGCAGGCTATTTTGGAATAGGTGAGACCCTCCTCTCTTAAAGAGTTACAACACTTTCTGGGTTTTTCAAATTATTTCCGGAAGTTTATAAAAAAAAAAATCTATTATTGTAAAGCCTCTCACTGATCTAACCAAGAAGGGGGCGGATCTAGTGAATTGGTTGCCTGAGGCCATAGAGGCTTTTGAAACACTCAAGAGGTGTTTCGTTAACGCCCCAGTATTGGTTCAACCAGACCAAGAGAGGCCTTTTGTGGTTGAGGTTGATGCCTCCGAGGATGGGGTAGGGGCAGTACTCTCCCAGGGGTCATTAACTCTCACTAACTTAAAGCCTTGTACTTTCTTTTCTTGAAAGTTCTCTTTTACTGAGAGAAATTATGATTTTGGTAATCGAGAGTTACTTGCGATTAAATGGGCCTTTGAGGATCGGCGTAATTTTTTGGAGGGGGCTCAATATTGTGTTGCAGTACTTACTGATTATAAGAATTTAATGTTTTTGGAATCTGTTAACCGTTTGAATCCCAGACAGGCTAGATGGGCATTGTTCTTTACACGCTTTAACTTTTGCATTACTTTCAGGCCAGGAAGTAAAAATGTCAAAGCTGATGCCCTATCTCTGAGTTATTGTGCCTTTCAGTCTCCTGATACTCCACTAGAACCTATTTTGCCGGCAGGTATCATTGTGGCTGTGGTCTCTTCCGATTTGACGACCGAGATTACTGTAGGACAACACTTGGCTCCGGTACAATCCCCTAAAGATAAGTTGTTTGTCCCTGGTCATTTGCATCTCCGACTGTCACATGAGTACCACAATTCTGTTTTAGTGGGCATCCTGGCATTAAAGGGCTTCTGTCACCCCCCAAAAGTCTTTATTTTTTTTTTTTAGGCTAAAATCCTTATACTGCGATTTTTTAATATATAGTGCTCTTACCCTTTTCTGTTGACTAGTTTCTTTAAAAACCACACTTTTATAATATGTAAATTACCTCTCTACCAGCAAGTAGGGCAGTTACTTGCTGGTAGCCGCCGCATCCTCCTTTCAAAAAAACGCCCCCTCCTCCTGCTGTGCACAGTCTGGGCCCAGATTCAATCAAACCTTACAAAAGCCCAGGAGGTTCAAAAGGTTAATGCTGACAAAAGGCGCTCTAGAGGGGTGGATTTTGGGTTGGGAGACAAGGTGTGGTTATCCACCAAGAATTTGCATCTTAAGATACCTTCAGGTAAATTTGCACCTCGATTTATTGGCCCTTATGAGATTATTGGCATCATTAACCCTGTGTCTTTTAAGTTACTGTTACCTGACTCTTTTCACATTCATAATGTTCTTCAAAAAGCTTTACTCAAAAAGTATGTGTCGCCCATGTCTCCTGCACAAGAATCTACGCGGCCAGAAGAGTTTGCTGGTCAACTAGAATAGGAGGTTTATGGAATCCTTGATGTGAGGAAAGTTTGTAATTCTTTGCAATATCTAGTTCACTGGAAGGGTTTTGGTCCGGAATAGAGGTCTTGTGTGCCAGCCAGTAAATTGCATGCTACGAGGTTGGCGAGGAGATTCCATTTAGCCCACCCTGAAAAACCTACTCCAGTGATTATGGGTCCAGTGGCCCCTCGTGGAAAGGGGGGTACTGTAATGGGGAGCCGACGACGCACTCTCTCCCTGCAGCACTGAAGGCATCCCATTCATATGGTAACAAGGGGGCGGAGAGGACTCGGCCGCGCACGCCTCTTCAGCATGGCTGGTGTCCTTTGTCCCCTAGTCAACGAGTAGGGGGGGAACTGTCCCCTAGTCAATGAGTAGGGGGGCCAATGTCAATGAGTCTGCGCTTAGGTGCATTGATGTGCTGGACATGGGTCAAGTGACACTGGCCACGTCACGTGACCCATCAACTAGACCTATTTAAACAGGTAACCTGCTGGCCACAGGTTGCCTGTGATTGGTCTTGTTACTTCACTTGCGTTCTCTGCATGTGTGACTACTTTTGTTTGACCTCGGCTTGTATTTGTCTTCGATCTTGTGTTACCCCGTGTACTGACGCAACCTTGGCTTCTGGCATATAGCATTTTGGAGTGGCCCTTACACACATATGTGGGACACTACATATGGTGCCATTTGAAAGCAATACTTGTCCCACAAAAAACAAGACCTCACACGGCCATGCAGATGGAAAAACAAAAAAGTTATGGCTCCTGGAAGGCAGGGTATAAAAAACAAAAAAAACAAAAACAGTAAATTGCCTGGGGTTGAAAGGGTTATATTTCTATATGTGAGGACTCTCTAGAAACAATAGTCACTTGCCAGAGACAATGTAAAGCCACAGCAATGTAAAGCCATACATATTCTTCTGTTCAGTTCAACAGTTTTTGCACCAGGTGCCTGTTTAGCTTAATGACTTTCACTCATTCTGAATCCAGTCTTTGTACTGATATTACGCTGCTCCTCTTGCAGTCCACTCTCTTATGGAGCACAGGTTGTGGTCTGTCTCTGTCTACATATATAAGGAGATCGATGGCACACCAAAAGTTATTTTTAAGTGATACATAGTGTGCAATGCCACATCATTTTGTACATGATTTCCATCCAGAATTTACATCAATGTTGAAGGCCATACAAAAGTTCCAACATTTCGGATGGATAACGACTTTTATCAAGGGGTCTATGGCCTAAAGAGAAGAACTTCGCTCTTGATCTGGTCTGTCTCTGTAACATGACTTCAGCTTGCAGCATTCTGCACTAGGGTTGAGCGAACCCGAACATGTGACCCAGGCTCTATATAAGCTTGAGTCACGTAGCGTTGCCCGTCACTCTGCTGTTACAAGTGTAGGGAGAGGATGCTGCTGGACTTGTGATTTCAGGGAGAGAAAAGGAGAGAATCTAACTCAGCGATCTACAGAGAAATAGTTGTGTGGGTGCAGGGCACAATCGTTTTACCCTGCCCTGGGGCCATTGACAAAAAAATAAAAAACTTTTATAATTCTGTTAGTTAGGTGGGTGGCGGCGGCGGCCGTTTTATGCAAGCTCAGTGCACCAGCACTGCATCTGAGGTTTTGGGAAATTGCAAATCACCATTTTGGGGGGGCAAACTACAACATCTGGATTAGTCAGTGTGCAATTTAAGCTAGAAATACACCCATCGGGACGTGGCCTGTGAGCGCATGGAGTAAGACGCACCGTTCACTGCTCCTGCTAGTATCCTGCTCTGTTACCCTGGTAGCACACTTAGACTGCTTAGACTGAAACCTTACCTGGTGAGAGGAAAGTGTCCGCTGGCTGCTGTGTCACGATTGGGAACCTGGAAATGCCGAGAAAATCGAGCAAAGCTGTTAAACAAGACCGCCTGGAGATGGGCCAAGATGGCGCCGAAGGTAGAGAGGTGACGGCGCTGCAGGAGATGGTGAGCCAGAGCGCGGCAGCTAAACTTAGCAGGTATGCCAGACTTGATGGCGGAGTGGGCGACTGGGCTAGGGATAAAGGGACTGATATACCTACCTCCTCTGATCAGAAGGACAGTTCCATAGATGGCGACGGTCAGGATTCGGCCGGTCAGCCTTTGCCCAATCCTGCAGGCCCTGCAAATGCTTCAGTGGGCCCTCGAGCCGAATCTGCAAAGGAACCCACTCTGAAGGATATAATGGCTGCCGTGGCAAGCTGCAACAGTACCCTGAAAGTGCTCACAGTACAAGTTGGCAGCCTGCGTTCTGATGTGTCTATAATTAGACATGACTTGCACAAGATTTCCGAGCGCACCTCTGAACTGGAAAAGAGGTTGTCCTCATTGGAAGACGTAATTCAGCCTTTGCAAATGGCGTCTAAGACAAATGTGAAAGATATTGCTGCCTTATATGCCAAAGCGGATGACCTAGAGAACAGGTCGCGGAGGAATAACCTGCGAATTGTAGGAATGCCAGAGAAGACGGAGGGGGCCAATGCTACTGAATTTGTGGGAAATGGTTGTACCAGTTATTTCATGAGAAGGGCCTATCTTCCTTGTATGCGGTTGAGCGGGCGCACAGAGTGCCTACGCGGCCGCTCCTGCCACTCAGGCCTCCTCGCCCCATGTTGGCGAAGATTTTGCATTTTAAAGATCGGGACACTATCCTGCGTCAGTCCAGGGACAATGATGAGATGGTCCTGAACGGGGTCAAGGTGTCCATTTTTCCAGATTATTCAAATGAGGTGCAGCGGAGGAGGAGCAGATTTATCGACATCAAGAAAAGGCTTAGAGGGCTACAGGTTCCATACGCCATGCTGTTCCCGGCTAAATTGCAAGTGGTGGCTTTGGGGTCCACCCGATTTTTTGAGGATCCAGATGAAGCGGCACAGTGGCTGGACGTCCACGAGCGGCAACTGAGAAGTGGAGCCCTGGACACTTGAAGGAAATAGTTTGTCGTTTGGGTTTATTTTTTATACATGGGATTACACCCTAATGTCACTTTAATGTTACAGCAGTTAAGAAGTGCATTGTGTGTTGCTACCGCATGGTAGATCCTGATGCAGAAGTAGGAGGTTGGGGGATTGAAATGTGTTTCCCAGTTGTGGAGAGGATTCTCTACCTGAGGGAGTGTGTTGGAATCAGTAATGATTATTGTTCATTAATGGGCAAGGTGTTTACGGATTGCCCTGTTTTAGAGTTGGATGTTGGTGCAGGGGGGGGGGTTGGGGAAATTGTTTACAGCAACCTGATTAATGTGGAGGGGGAGGGTGGGGGGGGTTAGGGAGACAGATAGAAGATGGGAAAGGGGCGTGAACTCTGAGTGGGTGATGTTTGAGTGGTGTGTGAGATCCAGATATGTTGCAATGTTTCACCATGACACAGGTGATTAAAGTGTTGAGCTGGAATGTGAGAGGTATGGCAGATGCACGGAAACGACAGTGTATATTTCAATACTTGGGATGGTTTCAGCCAGCCACATGTTGCCTCCAGGAAACACATTTGACCAGTGATAATGTGCAGTGGCTGAACAAGAATTGGGTGGGTCATGTAGTACATGCAATCCATTCCTCTCACTCCAGGGGAGTAAGTGTGATTGTGCATAAAAGTATTAGATATGAACATATGCAGCAATGTGTGGATGCTGAGGGCAGGTATGTATGTGTTGTGTGCAAGATCGATGGGATTCAGATGGTGTTGGTGTCAGTGTATGTGCCTCCACCGTTTGCTTCTCCCCTGATACGGGATATTATGACTTTTGTGGCGGACTTCCCTGGACTGCCATGGCTACTAGTGGGGGACTTCAATTGCACTTTGAATGACTCCTTAGATAGATGTCGGGTAGAAGGAGCTAGTGGATCACCGGGGAGTGTAGCACTAAAGAATATTATGAATGAAACTGGTGTATTTGATGTATGGAGACTGCAGAACCCTGATGGACGAGTATTTTCATGTAGATCTGCTACACATCATTCATTATTGCGCATACATCTGGCTTTGGTTAATGATGTTATGCTACCACTGATAAGGGATGTCATCTATCATCCTCGGTCGTTGTCTGACCATTCTTTGGTGCAGATTGATGTGTGCCTGGGCGTGCTTAGACAGGGACCGAGGTTGTGGAAATGTAACCCACATTAGCTAAATGTACTTGGTGACCTATCCGGGATTTCTCTGGAAGTCAGGGAGTACTTTGCTATCAATGGAGGGACGGCTTCAATGCACGGAGTCTGGGATGCCATGAAAGCGTTCTTGAGGGGTGTTCTGATTAAAGAAATTAGTAAGCATAAATCTAAGTCCAGAGAGGCAGATGTTAAAGCTCATGTACAAGTAGCAGAGGCCGAGAGGTTGCTTAGTAGATCCCCTACCCTGGCTAATAGTGAGGTGCTGGCGGTAGCTCAGGAACAGTTGAGGTGTCACTTATTACAGGCCGCAGAGAGGAAACGTAGTTTTTACCGCCAAAGATCTTTTGAGGAGGGGGAGAAAGTAGGTCATCTGCTGTCAGTTGTTTCTCAGGCACAGAGGGGTTCCTCCTGCATACAGGAACTAAGAGATGGAAATGGGAATAGTAGCCAGGACACAAAAGGGATATTGGACATTCTAAAAGGCTTTTATGTGTCTCTATATGCTTCCACTGTCTCTAGCTCTGAGGAGGCCCTGACCGCCTTTTGGCAGAGGCACAGTTATCAGTGTTGTCAGATGAAGATAAGGAGAGATTAGAAGAGCCGATCTCACTTGAGGAGCTGGAGGGAAATGGCGAATGGTAAGGCTCGGGGGGCAGACGGTTTAACAGTGGAGGTATATAAAAAGTTACAGGGGGTACTTCTCCCCGAGTTACTCAAGATCCTTGAATATTCTCTGGAGACGGGTTCGCTACCACATTCTATGCAGGAAGCAATAATTGTAGTTATTCCTAAGTCTGGGAAGATCCTAATCTTCCCTATTCTTATAGACCAATCTCGCTCTTAACAGCGGATGTGAAGCTCCTGGCAAAGGTGCTGGCGAACAGGTTGTCCAGAGTGATTCTATCTATTGTTCACCCGGATCAAACGGGATTTATGCCTGGGAAATCGACTGCTATAAATATCCGCAGACTGTATGCTAGCCTGAATATTCCGGCTGATAATGGAGGGGATAGGGCTTTACTCGCGTTAGACGCCGCCAAGGCGTTCGACAGTGTTGAATGGAACTACCTGTGGGGAACCCTGAGAGTCATGGGTTTCGGTGCACGGTTCATTCGGTGGGTGAAGGTGCTGTACTCGAGCCCCAGGGCAAGAATTAGAGCTAATGGGGGCTGTCAGATAGCTTCGCTTTGGCCAGAGGCACCAGACAGGGGTGCCCATTGTCGCCCTTGTTGTTTGCTCTAGCAATTGAGCCACTTGCGGCCCTTATTCGCCTGTTACCTCATATTGTGGGGTTTAGATATTGTGAGATGCAAAATAAAGTAGCTATGTATGCTGATGACACTATGTTATTCTTGGGCGACACTGGGAGCTCTCTGGATGCAGCCATGGCTCTAATAGATAGATTTGGAGGCTTCTCTGGGCTCCGGATAAATTGGCAGAAGTCTGCTTTGATGCCGGTGGATGGACAGGCCCTTTCAGGTGTGCAAGTCAATAGTTTGGTTCCCTGGGTAGGGAAATTTAAATATTTAGGGCTGTATAGACTGCTGGATTTTGAAGAACTTAATTTAACCCCTTTGCTAAACACTTTTAGGCTGAAGGTAAGGACATGGTGTAGACTCTTTTTATCGGTAGTGGGTAGAGTAAACCTTTTAAAAATGGTAATGATGCCCCAGCTGCTTTATGTATTGAATAATGCCCCTGTGTGGATTCCTTTGGATAGGTTTAGGAAAATACATTCGATGTTTAGAGATCTTATTTGGAAGTACGGCCAAGCTAGGATTAAGCTAGAGACGTTGCAATATCCCAAGTCTGAAGGAGGTTTGGCAGTTCCCAATGCTTGGATCTATTTCTTAGCCTCCCAGTGTCAGCACTTTAAGGGCTGGATTGATTTCCAGCTGCCGGATGTGACGGGAAAGATACTGCAGCACTGGTTGGGCAGTCAGGATCTTATGGGTATTCTGGAGGGATCAGAAAAGCATGTGGGGAGAGAAAAGGCATTGCTTATAGAACTTATGAAAAAAGTTTGGGCGAAGGTGAAATTGATTAGGGGTGTAGGTGGTGTTGGTGAGCTCTCCCCAGTCTGCAACAATAACTTGCTGCCAGAATTCATATCTCTGTCAGGACTCAGGAATTGGGAATCTCGCAGAGTAATGAGGATAGGTCAACTGACTGAGGGTAATGTATTTAAATCGTTTCAGGGTTTGCAGCAGGAATTTAATATCCCCAAGGTCTGGTTTTATCAGTATTTGCAATTGAGGCACGCCTATGATGTCACGATGAAGAAAGTTTGCATAATAGCTAAAATGGATGTGATTCACAAACTGGTTCTCCCGGTTGGGGGGAAGAGAGGTTTGATATCGCAGGTATACACTCTTTTACTAGATACATTTTTGGCAGGGTTCCCACTTACAAGGATGGGGAAATGGGAGGATGACCTGGGGGGACATCTCTAAAGATCAGTGGGAAGATATACTGGAGGTAGTTCCCAGAATATCTGTAAGTGAACAGGGCAAGCTATCACAATTATTCATCATTCACAGAGTATATAAAACTCCGGTATTGACGACAACTGTCCGAAATGTATGGAGGAAGGTGCAGATCTGATTCATATGCTTTGGTCTTGTCCGGTGATAAGCAGTTTCTGGGATGAAGTGTTGACTTTGATTAATCGCAATCTGGAGCTGAGGTTGCAAAAGAATCCAAAGGTATGTGTGCTGGGATATGTGACTGATATCGGAGGGGGAGAGTCGGTCAAGGTGGCAGTAGGGAGGCTGCTGTATGTGGCTAGGAAGTTGGTGGCGCCAAGGTGGATCCAGGGGAGTCCGCCGACATTGGAGGAATTTGTGAGAAAGGTGCATGATATGTTGACTTTAGAAAGGGGGGTGTTTGTTAAGAGAGGATGTCCTCAGAAGTTTGAGAAGTTGTGGAATGAATGGCTGTCTCATACGCATGTTGTAATATAGGATGCTTTAGAGATATTCACGCTCTGTTTTGGGGGGGGGAGGGGGGATAGGTTGTTTGGGAGGGGGGGTGGGTTGGGGCTAAGAGCAAGGTCTGTAGTAGACAAATAAATCTGCAATTGCTTTTTCTTATCTGCATATATTGTACAAGGATTGGTGGAGATATACTCAGTATATTGTTGTATGCTATTGTTTTATTCTAATTGTACATTTGTGATTTGGAAAAAATGAAGACATATATTGTCATGTAATAAGTCAATTCTATCTGACCAATAAAAACTATAAGGATTTACAACATAAGGATTTAAATACTAACAACTTATCCAAAAAAGAATCACTAGCATTGCGTAATCTCAAAAATAGAGATGATATTGTTGTGAAGCAAGCTGACAAAGGGGGAGCAGTGGTCATTCTCAATTGTGAACTCTATAGATCCCTCATTAATCAGATGTTACATAATGACAGGATCTATGGCATATTATCAAGTGACCCGCTCCCCGCTTTTCAGCAAGAATTAAAAGCCTTGCTGCTACATGGATTCAATTTAGGTGTCCTTAGCCAAAAAGAACATGATTATATTTTTGTTGCATCTCCAGTCATCCCAATCTTACATGCTCTACCAAAAGTGCATAAATTAATTTTTCCCCCTCCTTTGAGACCAATAGTCTCGGGCATAGGGTCGTATTCAGAACGCCTCTGCCAGTGGGTTGACTCACTACTGCAGCCCTTGATCCCTAATATTCCTGGTTTCTTGAGAGACACCAAATCGGTCTTACAAGCAGTACAAGACCTTGAATGGTCCCAAAAATATTCATGGGTAACGGCGGATGTAGTTGCACTTTACCCCAGTATTCCCCATAACCTGGTGAATACCTCTTTAGTGTGGTTTTTGGAAAATTTTGGAAATTTCACTGCGGTGCTATCAGAGTATGTGGTGGCTGTGGTGGACTTCCTCCTGAGACGAAATTATTTTATGTTTGATGGAAAATTTTTCCTGCAGACATCGGGGGTGTCGATGGGGGCCAAGTTCTCTCCCTCCATTGCTAATATCTTTATGGCATGGTGGGAGAGAAGCTTTCTCCTCATCGACACCAACCCTTTTTCGGGTCACATAAGGTGGTATGGCCGTTACATCGACGACCTGATCTTTATTTGGTCAGGTGATGTGGCGGCCATACCGCCATTTACTGACTATCTGAATGCATGTGTGAACGGTATCCATTTTACCGTCCAATACAATACCAATAACATCGAGTTCCTGGATCTCAGACTCAGGGGGGACTCCGCCACAGCCTCCATATACACCAGCACATATAGGAAATTAACAGCAGGCAACACACTATTGCATGCACAGTCATGCCATCCCACACATACAATCAGGAACATACCTAAAGGAGAATTAATCAGGGCCAAAAGAAATTGCAGTGATGAGTCAACCTACAAAGCGGAGGCCCAAAATATTATAAAAAGATTGACACATACAGTAGAGCATATTCGCAAAAAATGATGGAAAAATGCAATAGAGACGTATTAAACATGAATAGAAATCTACTGTTAACCACAAATGTAAAAACAAAGGGTGAAAACACCAGAGGGACACCTAATCATGATAGAAAAAATATTTTCGTTACACAATACAGTAAGGAATATTTTCAAATTTGCAACATTGTGAAAAAGCACTTTCCAGTCCTAGCGTGCGACAAAAAATGGGCAGCAATGGCACAAAAAGGCATTAAATGTGCAGCCAAAAAAGCACCTACTATAGCAAGCTTAGTGAGTCCATCCCTTTTTAAAAATGATAAATCCCGTATAACCCAGAGTACCTGGTTGTCTACAAAAGGGAATTACAAGTGTGGTCACTCCGTTTGTACCTGTTGCAAATATATGAAAATCTGTCAAAGTTTTGAATCTAATGTTAATGGCCAGGTTTTTAAAATAAATTCCTTCCTTAATTGCAATACCACACATGCAATCTACTGTATAACATGCATAAAGTGTAGGTTGCAATATGTAGGATGCACAACCAACGCAATAAAAACACGCATCAGAAAACATATATCAGACATACCGCACCATGCGAACCGCAACATATCTGCGGCAAGTCTTCACTTTGCCATGGTACATGGTGGTGATGTCTCTCATATGTCAGTACAAGGTATTGAAAAAGTTAAAAAACCAATAAGAGGTGGTGACAGAAAACGAATACTTTTAAACAGAGAATCTTACTGGATCTTCCGTTTGGAAAGCCGCCAGCCTCATGGTTTAAATAAAAGACTGGACCTTATTTTACAGTATTAACCATAAATTCATTCTCCATTTATTTCTCCTTTCTTTCTCCTCCCCGCTTTTTTCCTCTATATCTTTTTGAATGTATTGTTTTAATGAACTATATGAAATGTAACTTTGGTATGTTTTTACCTATGTGCACACTTGTAGTAGGGAGGGGTTGACTCTCAGTCTGATTACTTCAGCTGGAAGAGCTCTTCCCCTCTCCTCTATAAGAACAACTCACAGTGTATTTGAAATTGTCATGAGTAAGGGCTGAAATTGCATTGTGCCCGAAACATGTAGACTCTGCTTTCTGTACCTGGATTTTACTGATTATTGAATAAAAGCCTTCGGATTGCCACAAATACAAGCTGGACAAAATTCACTTTTTCTTCATATCTACATATCTCTCCTATTTTCGGGTGAAGGAGTTGGTCCGTGCTATACCGGTGGAATCCTCGGCAGGTGAGAGCTGCTCAAACCCTTAACTTTCACAAAAAAAACTATTTGATTGAAAAAAAAAAAAGAAATACACCCATCATTTTCTGGGGTTTGAAAAACACACTTTTTTTTCTTCAAAAAACAGTATTTTCTAGATCGCAAAGTGTTAAATTCAAGTTTAATATATACAGCTTTCATATTCTGTTACAAAAAAAAAAAACCTTTTTGGGCAATCTACAACATCTGTATTAGTCAGTGTGCAATTTAAGGTAGAAATACACCCATCATTTTCTGGGGTTTGAAAAACACACTTTTTTGACAAAAAACACTATTTTCAGGCCTTGCAGCATCAGCACGTGTGAAATTACACAGTACAAATGTACTGCTGTCAAATTCAGTTGTTAAACAAACACTCGTTTGGGCACAAAAAATTTAGCTGGCAGCCTTTGATGCAGTCATTGTGAGATACACCCTTAATACATTTGGGTTACATTCAGAGATTTTAAATACCGCCATTTGGTGCACCAATATTGAATTCAGGACTACACTGGTTCAGGCCGTGTGAGATACACCCTCTACATATACATACAGGGGTTTGATTCAGGCATTTGAAATACAGCCATTTTGTTCAAAGATATATTTACTTCAGGCCTAAAGTGGTTCAGACCGTGTGAGATACCTCTGTGAGATTGTGAAACAGCTATTCCCTTACGTCCTCAACAGCAGCACAGATGGGGTTAACTGCCCCTGTATACTGGTAGGACCGGCGGAATTTTAATGAGCCCAAGAACCAAAAAAACGATCTTCAGCTCCCTGAAAGGGAGGAGATCACCCCCCAGCCCACCGTGTGTTTTTTTCTGTCCTCTGGACAGGTGGACTGGCGTGTCGCTCCCTCTCTGGGAGCTGAAGATTGCTTAGGGGTTCTTTTCCCCTCCTTAAGCTTAGCTCGCTTTCTATGGATCTCAGTGCCTTTATTTTAGGCCTGATCATGGCGATTTCGGTCTGGGGCACCGTCGGGGAGGGGGGCGTCCCCTCCCCTCTTCTCTCATCATCTGTAGACGGTGCTCCGTCCCTCCGTTACCGCATGTGTGCGGCGCTACGGGCGCCGCCATTTTCCGGAAGTGACGCGCCCTAGGTGCGCTACGTCACTTCCGGTTTTCCGAAGCATTGCGGTGATGTATAAAACTCACCTTTCTTTTAAACTGGCTCCCTAGAAGGACATCCTGGACTTAGGATTAGTCTGGGGAGACAATTTTCGTATAGGTAGAGCCAGTATAGGCTCTGGTTTTTCTACAAGAGAAAAAAAAAAAAAGGGAGTGGTGCTGATCTCGTTTCAGGAACCCGCCCATTGGGCGGGGCTTCCTCCTTTTAAGCGCCCAGAGCCCATCAGTCAGTGCTCTGGTTGCGTTGCTTTCACAAGTTAGCTCCAGAGCTCTCCTGTGCTTTGTGATATTCCTGCAGTATTGCTTTGCTTGGGTTTTGTACTTCCTCTTCTTTCAGCTCTATTTCTTCTAGTGCTGGTGGGCCCCCTTAAGGTCTGGTTTTCTCCACCTCCTGATATTGTAGGTGTTATGACCTGTTTTGTTTCTTCCATTACAGACTATGGCTTCCCCTAAGGAGCAGGATCAGCGGAAGGCTGGGGCCAAGAGGAAGCATTTGGCATGTTACGAATGTAACACACCCCTAGATGACAGCTGTCCTTACTCCAGATGTGAGAGTTGTCGCACGGCATCCACGGAACCCACGATGCAGGAGATGTTCCAATGGACCAAGACATACGTGGATGATTCCATCAAGGGAGTAGTTCAGCTGCTTAATGAGAGGCTACCAGGTCGAAAGACCTACCCCCTGTTCAGTGGGGTCTTCTTCTTCTGAGGAAGAAGAATCTACTTCTTGCTTTTTCCCTCCAGAAAAGACGCAGAAGTTACTCAAGTCCATCAGGTCGGGGGACCAGGATGTTGACATGGGGGAGTCCTCCGATCCCGCCGGTCGGACACAGCGTGTCTTTAGAGCGGATGAGACCCTCCTCTCTGTGATGCGCACAGAGTGGAAAAAGCCTGAGAAGGGTCCAGTGCTTACCAGAAAATTCAGACTCATGTACCCGATGGCTAAACCCTTGGTGGAATCGTGGGGTTCCGTTCCCAAGGTGGACATGGCTATAGCCAAGTTGTCCCGGCGCACTCTAGTCCCTGCAGACGATGGGTCTAGCCTGCAGGACCCTCTAGACCGGAGGGCAGAGTGCACCCTTAGGAGGGGTTATGCGGCGGCCGCTGCCTCCGCATCTGCTTCCATTGCGGCCACTGAGGTAGCCACCTATCTACGCTCTAGGCTTAATCAAATCCAGACGGATGTGGACCAGAGCGTATCAAGAGACGACATCCTGGCAGCCTTCAAGTCAGCCAACCTGGCTAAGGACTTTTTAGTTGATTCCTCCCAGATGCAGCTGAAGCTGGCCGCCAAAACTATGGCCCTAGTTTCAGCTGCCCGCAGACCACTCTGGCTGAAACCGTGGATCGCGGATAACACATCCAAGTTTAACCTTTGTGGGCTCGCCTTCGAACCAGACGCCGAGACGCCCCCGCAAACCCACCAGGGAGGCAAAACCCTCCTGACTATGGGCCTCCTCGAGGCTCTTGGATAAGCCCTGCTGCCCCTGCAGTGTCTCCTCTAGATTTACCCGTACCCCTCCCCCAGATTGCCGTGGGGGGCCGTCTTACCCATTTCAAAGACTCTTGGAGCCGGTTGATTGCAGACCCCTGGGTCCAGGACATAGTTTCCGCCGGGTACCGGGTAGATCTTATCTCTCTCCCCCCAGAGAGATTCATCGCCACACGAAACTTCGGGTCTGCCAAACAGGTGGTCCTAGAATCTTACATTCAGGACTATATTTCCAAGGGAGCCCTAGAGGAGGTACCGGCAGGGGAGAGGGGCCTGGGGATTTATTCACCAGTGTTCCTGGTTCCCAAGAAGACAGGAGATCTCCGGATGATCATCGATTTGAGATTCCTCAATCGATTTATAAGGAAAACAAGGTTTCGCATGGAAACCATAAGGTCAGTCAGCCATATCCTCAATCCTGGGGACGTCATGGCTACTCTGGACCTCAAGGATGCGTACCTTCACATTCCGATCCATTCCGCTTCCCGGAAACTCCTCAGGATCGCGGTCCAGATTTCAGGGGTTTGCAGGCACTTTCAGTTCGCCGTGCTTCCGTTCGGAATCTCTTCTGCCCCCCTCATCTTCACCAAGGTGGTGGTCTCGGTGGTGGCAGCTTTGAGACTCCAAGGACTGACTATTATTCCTTATCTGGACGATTGGCTTTTCATAGCCTCTTCAGTTCCGATCCTTACCCACCATCTTCAAGTCGCAGTCTCTTTTCTCTTCCGCCTAGGCTGGATTATCAACTGGCAGAAGTCGAATGTGAGCCCATCGACTTCAATCCATTACTTAGGATTCGTGGTCGACTCTGTGGAGATGTCCCTCCGGTTGACTCCAGAAAGGAGAGCGCGGATTCAGGACCTGGCAAAGGTCCTTTATGTCCCTCGTCGAGTCTCTATCCGGACTCTCATGAAGATGCTGGGGCTCATGTCAGCGGCTGCGGATGCGGTCCCTTGGGCACTATGGCACCTCCGTCCTCTTCAGTCTGAGGTCTTACACCTATGGAACGGCAGCCCTGCGGGGCTAGATTCCCTGTGCTCCCTGTCCGGTCAAACCCGAAATTCCCTCAGATGGTGGTTTCAGCTACCAGCAGGGAAGTCTATGACCCAACCAGCTTGGGTCATATTGACTACAGACGCGTCCCTTGTAGGCTGGGGCGCTCACCTGGACGGATCCCCAATTCAGGGATCTTGGTCTCCTCTGGAGCGGCATCTTTCCTCCAATCTTCGCGAGATGCGAGCTATCCGGCTAGCCCTCCTTCACTTTGCGCCTCAGATCCGGGGCAAAGCAGTGAAAGTCCAGTCAGACAATATGACTGCAGTTCTCTATATAAACAAACAGGGAGGCACAAGATCATTGCCCCTTCTGTCAGAGATCGGGGTAATTCTTCGGTGGGCAGAGCTGAACCTTTCCCATCTATCTGCCGTTCATATTCGAGGCTCCCTCAATATGATAGCGGACCGCTTAAGTCGAGGATTACCGACCATGGAGTGGTCTCTGCATCCGGAGATCTTCAGGCAGCTAGTTAACAGATGGGGTATGCCAGAAGTGGATCTCATGGCAACCAGGTTCAACGCCAAGGTGATGAGGTTCTGTTCCCTCTACAGGGAAGACAACCCCCTGGCGATAGATGCTCTGTCAATACCGTGGAGGTTCAGGCTGGCTTACATCTTCCCTCCCTTTTCCATGATACCGAGGGTATTGATGAAAATCCGTCAGGATCAGGCCTCGGTAATAGCCATCATACCGTTTTGGCCCAGAAGATCCTGGTTTACCCAGCTCATTCAGATGAGTCGGGGACAATACTGGAGACTCCCCCCGGAGCAGACCCTGGTGTCGTGGGACACTCACCTCTGCCCAGATCTGCACAGGTTCAACCTGACAGCCTGGAGGTTGATCAGTCCCTTCCCAACATAGAAGGGCTTTCCGAGTCGGTCCTGAGAACTTTGTCGCATTCCCGAGCAGAGTCTACAAAGAAGGCCTACTCCAGGATCATGAGAATCTTCGAGGCATGGTGTGATTCCAGACATGTGGCGTCTGCAGATCCGCCCCTTCCTGCGATACTTCAATTTCTTCAGGATGGATTAGATAGAGGCCTATCTCCAGCTACCTTGAAGGTACAGGTTTATGCCATCTCGGCCTGTCTCAACAGGCCACATTCTCGGGACCCACTCATCAAACGCTTCCTGAAGGGAGCTGAAAGACTAAAGCCTACTATACTGAAACCTATCCCCCAGTGGGATCTTTCAGTAGTGCTCAGGGGGCTAGCATCTCCCCCCTTCGAGCCCTTGGAGGAGGTAAATTTTAAATTTTTGACTTTAAAGATGGTCTTTCTTCTGGCTATAGCTTCAGCCAAAAGAGTTTCTGAATTGCAGGCTTTCTCCGCAATTCACCCGTATATTATTTTTCTACAGGATAGAGTACTCCTGAAGTTTTTACCTTACTTCAGGCCTAAGGTGCCTACTTTCCAGAACATCAATCAGGTAATATCTTTACCAGTTTTGTTTACAGCCTCCTCCTCTGATACTCCAGCTAGAGACCCGCTGGATATTTCAAGATGCCTCCAGATCTATGTGGATAGATCTAGTGAGTTCAGGATAGATGAGAATCTTCTTATCCTGTTTGCCGGTAAGTCTAAAGGCCGTAAAGCGTCTAAAGCCACCATTAGTCGCTGGATCAAGGAGGCCATTATGGAAGCTTTCGTTTCCCAATCCTTAGATCCTCCTGAGTTTGTGAGGGCCCATTCTACTAGGGCGGTCTCCACCTCGGTTGCGGAGAGAAGACTCCTCCCCTTAGAGCTGATCTGTAAGACGGCCTCCTGGAGCTCTGAGTCAACCTTCATCTCCCATTATAGGATAGATGCTAGGATGGCAGAGTTTTCGGCTTTTGGGAAGACTGTTCTTAGTTCTGACAGGCATGAGGACCCTCCCTAGGGGATTCTTCTTGCTATCTCCCCATCTGTGCTGCTGTTGAGGACGTAAGGGAATCGTTAATTTCTAACGATAATTTGTTTTCCCTTAGTCCTAACAGCAGCACACAAATATCCCACCCTAAATACATTGTGCTTGTTAAAAACACGGTGGGCTGGGGGGTGATCTCCTCCCTTTCAGGGAGCTGAAGATCGTTTATTGGTTCTTGGGCTCATTAAAATTCCGCCGGTCCTACCAGTCCACAGGGGCAGTTAACCCCATCTGTGCTGCTGTTAGGACTAAGGGAAAACAAATTATCGTTAGAAATTAGGATTAGATTGTTTTGCTAGGCTGTACTGTAGTGGACTGCAGCGCAGTTATTGACTTGCAGGCTCTGCTGCGTTTGCCATCGGCTAGGGGTGTCCTCTGTAGTGGCACAGCACGACTTGCAGGCTCTGCTGTGTCCGCCATCGGCTAGGCCTGTCCAGTGGGCAGGGACGTTGACTGTGGGTACAGGGATATAGCGTTTTCTATGCATGTTTGTATTGTTCTTATGGTATTACTCGTTGATTAAGTAAAGTTTCTGTTCTTGCATAGTAAGCTGGTGTCAGTGTCGCTTTCCTTGTCTTTGACTTCGCTGTATTCTGGGGAGCCGACCCCGGTACACCGCTTACACCCCCTCTACATACAGGGGTTTGAATTAGGCATTTGAAATACAGCCATTTGAAATACAGCCATTTTGGGGCAAAGAAATATTTACTTCAGGCCTACAGTGGTTCAGACCGTGTGAGATACTCCATCTACATACAGGGGTTTGAATCAGGCAATTGAAATACATCTATTTGAAATACAGCCATTTTGTGCAAAGATATATTTACTTCAGGCCTACAGTGGTTCAGACCGTGTGAGATACCTTCTCTACATACAGGGGTTTGAATCAGGCATTTGAAATACAGACATTTAAAATAAAGCCATTTTGTGCAAAGATATATTTACTTCAGTCCTACACTGGTTCAGACCGTGTGAGATACCTTCACTACATACAGGGGTTTGAATCGAGATTTGAAATACAGCCATTTAAAATACAGCCATTTTGGGCAAAGAAATATTTACTTCATGCCTACAGTGATTCAGGCCCTGTGAGATACCCCATTTACATACAGGGGTTTGAATCAGGCATTTGAAATACAGCCATTTGAAATACAGGCATTTTGTGCAAAGATATATTTACTTCAGGCTACAGTGGTTTAGACCGTGTGAGATACTTCCTCTACATACAGGGGTTTGATTCAGGGATTTGAAATACAGCCATTTGAAATAGAGCCATTTTGTGCAAAGATGTACACTGCTCAAAAAAATAAAGGGAACACAAAAATAACACATCCTAGATCTGAATTAATTAAATATTCTTCTGAAATACTTTGTTCTTTACATAGTTGAATGTGCTGACAACAAAATCACACAAAAATAAAAAAATGGAAATCAATTTTTTTAACCCATGGAGGTCTGGATTTGGAGTCACACTCAAAATTAAAGTGGAAAAACACACTACAGGCTGATCCAACGTTGATGTAATGTCCTTAAAACAAGTCAAAATGAGGCTCAGTAGTGTGTGTGGCCTCCACGTCCCTGTATGACCTCCCTACAACGCCTGTGCATGCTCTTGATGAGGTGGCGGACGGTCTCCTGAGGGATCTCCTCCCAGACCTGGACTAAAGCATCTGCCAACTCCTGGACAGTCTGTGGTGCAACGTGACATTGGTGGATGGAGCGAGACATGATGTCCCAGATGTGCTCAATTGGATTCAGGTCTGGGGAACGGGTGGACCAGTCCATAGCATCAATGCCTTCGTCTTGCAGGAACTGCTGACACACTCCAGCTACATGAGGTCTAGCATTGTCTTGCATTAGGAGGAACCCAGGGCCAACCGCACCATGGTCTCACAAGGAGTCTGAGGATCTCATCTCGGTACCTAATGGCAGTCAGGCTACCTCTGGTGAGCACATGGAGGGCTGTGCGGCCCTCCAAAGAAATGCCACCCCACACCATTACTGACCCAATGCCAAACCGGTCATGCTGGAGGATGTTGCAGGCAGCAGAACGTTCTCCACTGCGTCTCCAGACTCTGTCACGTCTGTCACATGTGCTCAGTGTGAACCTGCTTTCATCTGTGAAGAGCACATGGCGCCAGTGGCGAATTTGCCAATCTTGGTGTTTTCTGGCAAATGCCAAACGTCCTGCACGGTGTTGGGCTGTAAGCACAACCCCCACCTGTGGACGTCGGGCCCTCATATCACCCTCATGGAGTCTGTTTCTGACCGTTTGAGCAGACACATGCACATTTGTGGCATGCTGGAGGTCATTTTGCAGGGCTCTGGCAGTGCTCCTCCTGTTCCTCCTTGCACAAAGGCGGAGGTAGTGGTCCTGCTGCTGGGTTGCTGCCTTCCTACGGCCTTCTCCACGTCTCCTGATGTACTGGCCTGTCTCCTGCTAGCGCCTCCATGCTCTGGACACTACGCTGACAGACACAGCAAACCTTCTTGCCACAGCTCGCATTGATGTGCCATCCTGGATAAGCTGCACTACCTGAGCCACTTGTGTGGGTTGTAGACTCCGTCTCATGCTACCACTAGAGTGAAAGCACCGCCAGCATTCAAAAGTGACCAATACATCAGCCAGGAAGCATAGGAACTGAGAAGTGGTCTGTGGTTACCACCTGCAGAACCACTCCTTTATTGGGGGTGTCTTGCTAATTGCCTATAATTTCCACCTGTTGTCTATCCCATTTGCACAACAGCATGTGAAATTGATTGTCACTCAGTGTTGCTTCCTAAGTGGACAGTTTGATTTCACAGAAGTGTGATTGACTTGGAGTTACATTGTGTTGTTTAAGTGTTCGCTTTATTTTTTTGAGCAGTGTATTTACTTCAGGCCTACAGTGGTTCAGACCGTGTGAGATACTTCCTCTACATACAGGGGTTTGAATCAGGCATTTGAAATACAGACATTTGAAATACAGACATTTTGGGCAAAGAAATATTTAGTTCAGGCCTACACTGGTTCAGACCGTGTGATATACTCCCTCTACATACAGGGGTTTGATTCAAGGATTTGAAATACAGCCATTTGAAATACAGCCATTTTGTGCAAAGATATATTTACTTCAGGCCTACAGTGGTTTAGACCGTGTGAAATACTCCCTCTACATACAGGGGTTTAAATCAGGCATTTGAAATACAGCCATTTGAAATACAGCCATTTTATGCAAATATATATTTACTTCAGGCCTACAGTGGTTCAGACCGTGTGAGATACCCCCCTACATACAGGGGTTTGAATCAGGCATTTGAAATACAGACATTTGAAATACAGCCATTTTGGGCAAAGAAATATTTACTTCAGGCCTACAGTGGTTCAGGCCCTGTGAGGTACCCCCTCTACATACAGGGGTTTAAATCAGGCATTCGAAATACAGCCATTTTGTGCAAAGATATATTTACTTCAGGCCTACAGTGGTTCAGACCATGTGAGATACCCTCTCTACATACAGGGGTTTGAATCATGCATTTGAAATACAGCCATTTGAAATACAGCCATTTTGTACAAAGATATATTTACTTCAGGCCTACAGTGGTTCAGACCATGTGAGATACCCTCTCTACATACAGGGGTTTGAATCAGGCATTTGAAATACAGCCATTTGAAATACAGCCATTTTGTGCAAAGATATATTTACTTCAGGCCTAAACTGGTTCAGACCGTGTGAGATACCCCCTCTACATACAGGGGTTTGAATCAGGCATTTGAAATACAGCCAATTAAAATACAGCCATTTTGGGCAAAGAAATATTTAATTTAGGCCTACACTGGTTCAGACCATGTGAGATACACCCTTTACATACTGTCGTTCTATTCTACTATTAATTTAACACCCAATTAGGGCAAGATCGTAAATTTAAAAAATATGAGGAGAGCGTCAAATAAGGGACATGGCCCAGGTCGTGGTGCTTCTGGTGGAGCTTCTGTTGCAGGGAGAGGACATGGTTGATCTGTGCCAGCTACACGGACAAGTGAAACCCCTTCCTCGGGTGTGAGTAGACGACAAAACCTGCAGCGGTATTTGGTCGGGCCTAATGCTGCTCTACGATTGGTGAGGCCTGAACAAGTACAGGCGATAGTAGATTGGGTGTCTGAAAGTGGATCCAGTTACTTCACATTGTCTCCCACCCAGTCGCCTGCTGAAAGACCACAGTTGGCACCTGCAGCCGATGTCCATCAGTCTTTCACCTCACCCCCTTGCAAATCAGCCAAGCAGTTTTAGGCCCAAGTTATGCAGCAGTCTCTTCTGCTTTTTGATGACTCTGTTAGCAGGGTTACTCAGGGACTTCCACCTAGCCCTGCCCCAGAAGTGGAAGAGATTGAGTGCACCGATGCCAAACCACTTATCTTTCAAGATGAGTGCATGGAAGGACCATCGCAGCACGTCTCGGATGATGACGAAACACAGGTGCCAACTGCTGGGGCTTTCGAAAGTGTGCAGACCGACAAGGAAGGCAGGGGTGAAGACTGGGTGGAAGATGATGTGGAAGACGATGAGGTCCTCGACCCCACATGGAATCAAGGTCATGCGAGTGACCGATGTCGTTCGGAGGAAGAGGCGGTGGTCGCACAGAGCCACCAGCACAGCACCCACATCCTCTCCTCAGGACCATATCCCTCCCAATGAACGAGGTACTGGAGAGAACCGCGGATAATGCGAGAATCCACAATCCTAGAGACCTGAAATTCAAGATTACCATCAACAACAATCGGAGGAGGAGGCAAAGAGGAAGGTACAGTGGGTTGGACATAAGGTTTTAATAGGGACCTGTGAAAAACATTATGGATCTTCCAAGTCTGAGGAAGATCAAGACGGAAGGCAACAGGATTGATGACAGACAAGATCTTGTAAGGCCCAATAAACTTAGGACCCAACTTCCAGGAGGGAACCTTCAGTTTGATATTCTTTGTAGACAACTACACCAGATCACCCACATTCAGGTCCGGACCAGGCACACGTCTCTTATCCACCACACGCTTATATCTCTCACTCATCCTCTTCAGATTACCCTGAATCTTTTGCCAAATAAATGACAAAGACGAGGAAAATCTCTCCTCATCAGGTAAACCAGAAGACCCCTCTCCAGAGAATGTCCCACACTGCGGATGAAACCCATATCCATCAAAAAATTGTGACTTATCAGAGGACTCCTGGCAACGGTTATTTAAAGCAAACTCAGCAAGGGACAAAAAAGAACACCAATACTCCTGATTCTCCGCCACAAAACAGCACAGATATGTCTCCAGATTCTGATTGACGTGTTCGGTCTGACCATTCGACTGCAGGTGAAAAGCAGAAGAGAACGACAACCGAACCCCCAAGCGAGAACAGAAGGCCTTCCAGAATCTGGAAACAAATTGCGTGCCCCTATCAGAGACGATGTCTGAAGGAATGCAATGCAATTTAACAATGTGATCAACAAACGCTTGCGCCAGTGTGTTAGCATTGGGTAACCCAGAAAAGGGAATGAAATGCGCCATTTTGCTAAAATGGTCCACTACTACCAGAATCACAGTCTTCCCCGAGGAACGAGGCAGGTCCGTAATGAAGTCCATGGACAGATGCGTCCAAGGACGGGAAGGAATGGGTAACTGCAGGAGAGAACCCGATGGCCGTGAATGAGGGACCTTGGCACGAGCGCAGGTCTCGCAGGCTGCCACAAAACCCTCAACCGTCTTACGAAGAGCCGGCCACCAGAATCTCTGAGAAATGAGATCCACTGTGGCTCTGCTCCCCGGGTGCCCAGCAAGGACAGTATTGTGGTGCTCCTTAAAAACCTTGTGTCGTAAAGCGAGAGGCACAAACAACCTCCCAGGGGGACAAAGATCAGGAGCCTCTGCCTGGGCTGCCTGAACCTCTGCCTCCAAATCAGGATAAAGAGCAGAGACGACCACCCCTTCAGCCAAAATGGGACCCGGGTTTTCAAAGTTCCCCCATCCCGGAAAACAACGTGACAGGGCATCTGCCTTCACATTTTTAACCCCAGGGTGGAACGTAACAACAAAATTAAACCTAGAAAAGAACAAAGACCATCTGGCCTGTCTCGGGTTCAGACGCTTGGCCGATTCCAAGTAGGCCAGATTCTTATGGTCTGTAAACACGGTAATAGGGTGTCTGGCTCCCTCTAACCAATGGCGCCATTCCTCAAAAGCTAATTTGATGGCCAACAACTCCCTATCACCCACATCGTAATTTCTCTCTGCAGAGGAGAGTTTCCTTGAGAAAAAGGCACACGGTCGCCATTTGGCAGGAGAGGGACCCTGAGATAAGACCGCACCCACACCCACCTCAGAAGCATCCACCTCAACAATAAAAGGTAGAGAGACATCAGGTTGTACTAAAAAGGGAACTCTCTTTGATACTAGAAAAGGCTTTAAGCGCATCTACCGACCACAAAGAAAAATCGACCCCCTTTTTAGTCATATCAGTGAGTGGCTTAACAACAGAAGAATAATTCAAAATGAACTTTGTGTAATAATTGGCAAAACCCAAAAACCGCATCAGCGCCTTCTGATTCTCAGGAAGCTCCCAATCAAGCACAGCGCGGACCTTCTCAGGGTCCATGCGAAAACCAGAAGCAGAGAGCAGAAAACCAAGAAATTTAATGTCCGGAACCGCAAACATAAATTTTTCCAGTTTAGCGTACAATTTATTATCCCGCAGAATCAGCAAGACCTGACGTAGGTGGTCTCGATGAGTCCTGAAATCAGGAGAAAAAATCTAAATGTCATCCAGATACACCAGTACAAATTTCCCCATTAAATGATGAAAAATGCTGTTCACAAAATGTTGGAAGACGGCCGGAGCATTCATCAAACCAAAAGGCATAACCAAATTCTCAAAATGACCCTCAGGGGTATTGAAGGCCGTCTTCCATTCGTCCCCTTCCCTGACCCTGACTAGGTTGTATGCCCCTCTTAAATCCAACTTAGAAAAAACCTTAGCCCCAACAATCTGGTTAAACAGGTCCGGGATCAGAGGAAGCGGATATGGGTCATGAATCGTGATACAGTTCAGCTCCCTGAAATCCAGAAAAGGTCTTAAAGAACCATCTTTTTTCTTAACAAAAAAATAAACAGGGTCAACAGGTGACTTCGAGGGTCGGATGTGGCCCTTTCTCAGGCTCTCAGAGATATAAGTACGCATAGCGACTCTTTCAGGTTGGGAGAGATTGTATAAACGTGATTTTGGCAGTTTGGCGCCTGGGATGAGATTAATAGGGCAGTCGTACTCCCTATGCGGGGGCAACTCCTTGACACCACTCTCGGAAAACACATCCGAAAATTCAGAGAGAAAAGATGGCACAGTCTTGGTAGAAACCTCTGAAAGAGACGTTGTGAGGCAATTCTCTTTGCAAAACTCACTCCAACCATTTATTTGCCTTGTATGCCAATCAATGGTGGCAGGCTCGGACTGGCCCACAGGGATACAGGGGAATCCCCCGGGGGGCCCCTGAGTAAAGTGGTCCCCTTGTGTCTCACCCCCTGCACAAGTGACACATAACACATTAAGCAACACATTAAACTTACTGCACTACATACATATATTCAATGTACAGCACCTCAACCAGCCTATGTTCAGATAAAAAACTTGATAGATTATTTATTATATTTGAATGTATCCATATGGTGGGCCCTCAAAATAAATTTTACTGGTGGGCCCTATGTACCCCAGTCCGACACTGAATGGTGGGGTTATGTTTAGTGAGCCAGGGTAGCCCCAACACTAGAGGAGTAGGTAATCCGCTTAAGACGAAACATGACATATCCTTAACAAGAGTGTCACCCACAGTCAAACGGATATTGTGAACTATGCCCTTTAACGATCTTTGAGAAAGTGGAGCGGAATCGATAGGAAAAACTGGTATATCCTTTTCCAAAGTGCATACCTGGAAACCATGTGTTATTGCAAATTGATTATCAATGAGATTGACAGCTATTCCACTATCTCCAAAAATCTCACAAACAATGTTCTTGCTGTCTAGCGCCACCTTGGCAAGTAGGAGAAAACGGGAACTACAAGTAAACGGCAAACCTTCAATTTCCGTGTCAACCTTGCCAATAATAGCAAATGGAAAGTTTTTAGAGGTTTTTTTTCTTTTTGTTTTTCTTTTATTGCCCTCAGAAAACTCCATGAATCTCCTAGAGGGGCAAACATTTGTCAAATGATTTATACCCCCACAACAGAAACAAACCCTCCTCTGAGAGCTGAATCCTCTACTATCAGAGGCAAGCAAACCCAGCTGCATGGCCTCCTCCTCAGAGGGGACTGAGAACCCTGCGCACTGAATGAGACAGCCCCACTATCCTTGGACTGAATATGACAGGAAGGAGTAGTCTCCTCTCTCTCTCTAAGACGCCTGTCAATCTGAACAGCTAGAGACATGGCAGATTCTAATGAGGCTGGTCTCTCATGAAAAGCAAATGCATCTTTCAATCTTTCCGAAAGACCATGGCAAAATTGACTTCGGAGTGCAGCATCATTCCAACCAGTATCAGCTGCCCATCTCCGAAATTCTGAACAATATATCTCTGCGGACTGTTTACTCTGGCATAAAAGATGCAGTTTAGATTCAGCCAGAGCAATACGATCCGGGTCATCATATATCTGCCCCAGGGCTACAAAAAATTCATCCACCGATCGGAGGGGCCGTGCCTCGACCGGCAGCGAAAAGGCCCAAGACTGAGCGTTATCCCTGAGCAGCGAGATGATGATCCCCACCCTCTGCTCCTCATCACCAGATGAATGGGGAAGTAGGCGAAAATGGAGTTTGCAAGCCTCTCTAAAGCGAACAAAATTCTCACTACCCCCGGAGAACGTATCCGGAAGCAAAATCTTAGGCTCGGAACAAACTCCATGAACGCAAACAGAACCGGTCACCTGAAACTGAGACACAGTTTTACGGAGATCTGCTACCTCCAGCGAAAGACTCTGCATGCGGTCAATCAAGGCTGAAACCGGATCCATGCTTAAGACGCTTATGGCGATTTATAATGTCACGGATGGTTTTGCAGAAAGCTGGAACTTATAAATAAACATCCAACTGGCTTGATCCCAAACTAAGGAGCATATGGGTGAGCCCTATAAAACCCCTAGAGCTCTCCCTGACTGCTATGCCCATGCAAAGGTCTTTATGGTAGACGATTGCATGTCCACGTACCTCATACTATGTGACACTTGAAAACCCTATAATAGCGAGGGGACACGACCACCGGCTCCCTACACTTAATACGGACGAAGTAAGGGTCACCTAGAATCAAGCCAGCAAGGAAACATAAATAAAGGAAACAGACTTATCTGAGGACTCAGGAGAAGCAGCCTCCAGCAGTAAACAACTCATCCAGGAAGAAGTATAAACCGCAAAGTGAGGCAGTATGGGAGGGAATATAAAGGGAGACAATTAGTGTAAGGCCTCATGCACACGACCGTTGTGTGCACCCGTGGCCGTTGTTCTTGTGACTTTCAATGGGTCTGTTGAAAACTCGGAAAATGCACCGTTTGTCATCCGCCTCCGTGATCCGTGTATCCTGTCCGTCAAAAAAATATGACCTGTCCTATTTTTTTGACGGACAAATGTTCACGGATCCATTCAAGTCAATGGGTCCGTGAAAAAATACAGATGCACACAAGATTGGCATCCGTGTCCGTGATCCGTGTCCATAGGCTACTTTCATACAGACGGATCCGAAGATCCGTCTACATAAAAGCTTTTTCAGAGCTGAGTTTTCACTTCGTAAAAACTCAAATCCGGCAGTATATTCTAACACAGAGGCGTTCCCATAGTGATGGGGACGCTTCTAGTTAGAATTTACTACGAACTGTGTACATGACTGCCCCCTGCTGCCTGGCAGCACCCGATCTCTTACAGGGGGCTGTGATCCGCACAATTAACCCCTCAGGTGCTGTACCTGAAGGGGTTAATTGTGCGTATCATAGCCCCCTATAAGAGATCAGGGGCTGCCAGGCAGCAGGGGGCAGACCCCCCTCCCACCCCAGTTTGAATATCATTGGTGGCCAGTGTGCGCCCCCTTCGGCCCCCCATCCCTCCCTCTATTGTATTATCATTGGTGGCCAGTGTGCGGCCCCCCCGGCCCGCCCTCCCTTTATTGTATTATCATTGGTAGCCAGTGTGCGGCCCCCCCCAGCCCCCTTCCCTCCCTCTATTGTATTATCATTGGTGGCCAGTGTGCGGCCCCCCCCGGACCCCCCTCCCTCCCTCTATTGTATTATCATTGGTGGCCAGTGTGGCCCCCCCCGGCCCCCCCTCTATTGTATTAATATCATTGGTGGCAAGTGTGCGGCCTCCCCTCTTCCCCCCCCGATCATTGGTGGCAGCGGAGAGTTCAGATCGGAGTCCCAGTTTAATCGCTGGGGCTCCGATCGGTAACCATGGCAACCAGGACGCTACTGCAGTCCTGGTTGCCATGGTTACTTAGCAATATTAGAAGAATCATACTTACCTGCTGCGCTGTCTGTGACCGGCCGGGAGCTCCTCCTACTGGTAAGTGACTGATCAGTAAGCAATGCGCCACACAGACCTGTCACTTACCAGTAGGAGGAGCTCCCGGCTGGTCACAGACAGCGCAGCAGATAAGTATGATGCTTCTAATATTGCTAAGTAACCATGACAACCAGGACTGCAGTAGTGTCCTGGTTGCCATGGTTACCGATCGGAGCCCCAGCGATTAAACTGGGACTCCGATCGGAACTCTCCGCTGCCACCAATGATCGGGGGGGAGAGGGGAGGCCGCACACTGGCCACCAATGATAATACAATAGAGGGAGGGAGGGGGGGCCGGGGGGGGCGCACACTGGCTACGAATGATAATACAATAAAGGGAGGGAGGGGGGGCCGCACACTGGCCACCAATGATAATACAATAGAGGGAGGGAGGGGGGGCTGGGGGGGGCGCACACTGGCCACCAATGATATTCAAACTGGGGAGGGGGGTCGGCCCCCTGCTGCCTGGCAGCCCCTGATCTCTTACAGGGGGCTATGATACGCACAATTAACCCCTTCAGGTGCGGCACCTGAGGGGTTAATTGTGCTGATCACAGCCCTCTGTAAGAGATCGGGTGCTGCCAAGCAGCAGGGGGCAGTCATGTACACAGTTCGTAGTATATTCTAACTTGAAGCGTCCCCATCACCATGGGAACGCCTCTGTGTTAGAATATACTGTCGAATATGAGTTTTCACAATGTAACTCAAATCCAATGGTATATTCTAACATAGAGGCGTTCCCATGGTGATGGGGACGCTTCAAGTTAAAATATACCATCGGATTGGAGAAAACTCCGATCCTATGGTATATTAAATCCTGACTTTACATTGAAAGTCAATGGGGGACGGATCAGTTTGCAATTGCACCATATTGTGTCAACGTCAAACGGATCCGTCCACATTGACTTGCATTGTAAATCAGGACGGATCCGTTTGGCTCCGCATGGCCAGGCGGACACCAAAACAACTTTTTTTTCATGTCCGTGGATCCTCCAAAAATCAAGGAAGACCCACGGACGAAAAAACGGTCACGGATCACGGAACCCTGTTTTGCGGACCGTGAAAAAATACTGTTGTGTGTTAGGTAACAGCTGGGAGAGGGAAAGGAGATGACAAAGTGAAACCAAAACAAAGAACTTCATGCAGGTAGAGAAGAACATCTAACAGACCTTCCCACAGAAGTGGCGGTGACATATACTTCACTATTGATTTTATATATACACTGCTCAAAAAAATAAAGGGAACACAAAAATAACACATCCTAGATCTGAGTTAATTAAATATTTTTCTGATATACTTTGTTCTTTACATAGTTGAATGTGCTGACAACAAAATCACACAAAAATAAAAAAATGGAAATCAAATTTTTCAACCCATGGAGGTCTGGATTTGGAGTCACCCTCAAAATTAAAGTGGAAAAACATACGACAGGCTGATCCAACTTTGATGTAATGTCCTTAAAACAAGTCAAAATGAGGCTCAGTAGTGTGTGTGGCCTCCACGTGCCTGTATGACCTCCCTACAACGCCTTTGCATGCTCCTGATGAGGTGGCCGACGGTCTCCTGAGGGATCTCCTCCCAGATCTGGACTAAAGCATCTGCCAACTCCTGGACAGTCTGTGGTGCAACGTGAAATTGGTGGATAGAGCGAGACGTGATGTCCCAGATGTGCTCAATTGGATTCAGGTCTGGGGAACGGGCGGGCCAGTCCATAGCATCAATGCCTTCGTCTTGCAGGAACTGCTGACACTCCAGCCACATGAGGTCTAGCATTGTCTTGCATTAGTAGGAACCCAGGGCCAACCGCACCAGCATATGGTCTCACAAGGGGTCTGAGGATCTCATATCGGTACCTAATGGCAGTCAGGCGACCTCTGGCGAGCACATGGAGGGCTGTGCGGCCCTCCAAAGAAATGCTACCTCACACCATTACTGACCCAATGCCAAAATGGTCATGCTGGAGGATGTTGCAGGCAGCAGAACATTCTCCACGGCGTCTCCAGACTCTGTCACGTCTGTCACATGTGCTCAGTGTGAACCTGCTTTCATCTGTGAAGAGCACAGGGCGCCAGTGGCGAATTTGCCAATCTTGGTGTTTTCTGGCAAATGCCAAACGTCCTGCACGGTGTTGGGCTGTAAGCACAACCCCCACCTGTGGACGTCGGGCCCTCATATCACCCTCATGAAGTCTGTTTCTGACCGTTTGAGCAGACACATGCACATTTGTGGCCTGCTGGAGGTCATTTTGCAGGGCTCTGGCAGTGCTCATCATGTTCCTCCTTGCACAAAGGCGGAGATAGCGGTCCTGCTGCTAGGTTGTTGCCCTCCTACGGCCTCCTCCACGTCTCCTGATGTACTGGCCTGTCTCCTGGTAGTGCCTCCATGCTCTGGACACTACGCTGACAGACACAGCAAACCTTCTTGCCACTGCTCGCATTGATGTGGCATCCTGGATAAGCTGCACTACCTGAGCCACTTGTGTGGGTTGTAGACTCCGTCTCATGCTACCACTAGAGTGAAAGCACCGGCAGCATTCAAAAGTGACCAAAACATCAGCAAGGAAGCATAGGAACTGAGAAGTGGTCTGTGATCACCACCTGCAGAACCACTCCTTTATTGGGGGTGTCTTGCTAATTGCCTATAATTTCCACCTGTTGTCTATCCCATTTGCACAACAGCATGTGAAATTGATTGTCACTCAGTGTTGCTTCCTAAGTGGACAGTTTGATTTCACAGAAGTGTGATTGACTTGGAGTTACATTGTGTTGTTTAAGTGTTCCCTTTATTTTTTTGAGCAGTGTATATATATATATATATATCTTATACATATCTTGTATATTTCTTTTGTCTCTCATTTCATACACTCGACTTATGTTTTATTTATTTTTAATCTTTTATTATAACATATAATTTTGATCCTAATGAGGCTGAATACTATATTGATACATCCATTTTCTATGATATTAAATGTGAATAGACCTATTTATTTCAGTCTGGACAAAACAATCCATTCCGGGCTTTATGTACTATTAAAAAGTACTACACCGCCCATTTTACTAATTGTGGATTGATTGAAGACTGGAGATATATCTGTGTAAACTAATGGCTATGTATACCCACTGAGGAAGGAGCACGGTGCTCTGAAACGCGTCGGGCAATAATAGCCATTTCGCCACAATAGGCTAACTAAAAGCTGTATTGTCTAAGATACCGGACTAACTTTAAAAATCCGGGCAGCATACAAGGTGAACCAACACCCCCCTTTATCAGCAGGATCTCCTCTGTCTATATCTTAATAGAAAAGCCTGCTCCCGACCACGTGGGACGCCACGTGGAACGCCGAGCTGGGACTTTTGGGGGAGAGTACAGTGCTAGTAAGGTCACCACGTGGGACGCCGGGGCGCTGAGGAGAAAATGCATTACCAGCATCGCCGCATGGACCCACATCGCGGACCTCTGCTGCTACAACACTACAGGAGCGGTAATGTACAACTAACAAAACCAAGATACTATTATATTATCTAAATTAAGTATCAAGTACTCTAGCCTATAAATATAATATTATATCAAGTACGTGAGACGCCAGGCCGAGGCTGAGACCAATAAGCATTACCGTTCTATATCGCAGATACCTGATATATAACTTATTCAGGAGTGGGATTGTAGCCTCATTTTTTAAAAGGCCCATATTACTGCACACTCCTCCAAAAAGGGAATAACTTCTTTTTTCTGAATACAATATATCCTGCTGTGGAATATTCCCCCTCAAGACCTGAATCTTGGTTATTTGCAGGTACCAGCCTCTTACCTAGCATACAGACTGAATATTGCTGCTATTGCTACTATTGTTGCTATTATTATTAATATGTTTTACTATTACCCGTTCTGCCATCAAGAGACATATAATCTCAAAAAGCCACTTGGGATTCCAGAGATTTATGATGTCATCTATTTATTGCAACTAAAAGCTAACATTGATTGACTGCGGTCCTTCTCAGCTGGTTTTTTAATTACCTTTTTTTATTACCTTTTTATCATTACTTCATTACTTTCTTATCATTTGTATTACCTTTGTATACTATTTATTTAAATTGATGTGATTTAATCTATATATATATATATATATATATATATATGTATGGATGGAGGGTGAAACTCATTTCCTCCCCCTCTTTTTTTCCATATATGAATTACTAAGTCCTCTATTTATTGTATACTGATATATATGTATATACTATTACTTCCCTTCCTCTCTTCTTTTTCCCCTTTTGGAACTATTGTTTGCGGAAATTTTGCTGAAATTTACCTACTGGAGCGCACAACTAAAACTGCCTTGCTGTACTTATTCTTACCCTAAAACTAACACAAACAATTGTTTGGGTGCTTAGTACGGGCTACCTGCGGTGCAACACAACCGTTCACAATCTTACTGTGCTCTATATTATTTCCCCTCCCATAACTAATCCGGTAGCATGTGCCTGATTATTACTCCCGAGCAAAACTCTGAACTGGATGGAGTTTGTGGGGGGTGTTTATCAGCTCCCAAATGTGCAATGTCCCTTTTAGTAATGGAGTCCTTGTAGTACCAGTAGCAACTCTTTATTGATGAATTTAGACAGCACTCCAAAATTTGCTTAGTTGATTTTTATTTGTTTAGCCGCACATGGTGATTCCTTAAACAACGTTTCGGGCAGAGAGAAAGACCTTCATCAGGCTAGTTAGTACACGTGTACTAACCAGCCTGATGTAGGGCATTCTCTCTGCCCGAAATGTTGTTTAAGGAACCACCATGTCCGGCTAAACAAACAAAAATTAACTAAGCAAATTTTGGAGTGCTGTCTAAATTGCTCAATACTTATTATAGTTACAAGAGGTGGAGCTAGGAACATACCACAACGTGAACCCAAACCAGTCAGAATAGATAGAGTGCTGTGATCATTGCGAGATTCCAGTAGCAACTCTTTAGACCTGACACAAAGCAGAGACCCTAACTATCTAACTACAAGCCTGGTCTAAGTCTCTAGGTGCCAATACTGCAGTAAGTTTCGTGCACGATCTTACCGACCTGGGTCTGCTCTTTATCCAGTGATAACTCTGATCCAAATAACCAGTCTCTCCATCAAACATGAGTTCCCACAGAGTATGCAGCTTTGTTCCTTAGCTCTTGTCAGCCTTCCTGGAAACAATCCTCCTTTCCCTGGACAGAATATGTGTATTAGACAATGATCAGCTTCACTCAGCTGTAGCTGTGGTTACTGAGGGGGTCCTCTCACTCCTGGATCCATCAGTTTGTCTGCTCACACACAGTTATTCAGCTCTCAGCTCGATTCTAAGATGGCTGCTCCTTCATCGTGCTCTGAAACCACACCTCTTATGAATATGGAAATATATATGCAGTCAGTCAGCTGTGCCTAGGAAACAGCAGCATCTTGTGGCCAAACAGCAGAACATCAGTCCAGAACATTTAATTTAATCCACACACAAACAGTTTTCAAACAATGGGAGCTGTTTCTCAATCTCACAGCTGTGCCACGGAAGATAAATACTTCTGGGACGCTCCAGCGTGATGGTACACGTGCAAGACATTGCAATTCCCCAGTATCATCTCGCGCATGAGCCGTCAGCTATAGCCCGCATCTCTGCTGCCTCAACCTCAGCCCATGTCCATCCAGTGGGAGGCAAGCAGAGAATGGAGCGAGGTGCTGCATGAATGCACTGGGGAAAACACTCTTGCCTCCATCTTCAGGGTGAGGGACAAAAGTATCACACCTGGGGGATAACTGTGTGTGATGGTCTCTTCTAAGTTTACCTAGAGAAAATAAAATACATTGCTTTGTGTGTTCTGTGAGGATTTATACTGGCAGGTACTATGCTAATCAATCAATCAATATATGGCTTGCTAATTGGTTTCTGTTTTTGATTGTACTTAGGGGACTTAACCCTTTGGTGTGTGCTGCCAAGGACAATCTGGAAAACTGCACCGCTGAACGGCAAATAAGCCCTTATTTTTTTCCACTTATATACGCCAAAAAAGGCTTTAGAACATATAACTGCATTGCTGAACGGCAAATCATACTTTTTGTTTTCCACTACTACACGGCAAGAAAGGCTGCAATTTTCTTACTTCACCACACAACGGCTAATAAGCCTTTTTTACCCACTAATGCAAGCCAAAAAAGGCTTTAGAACATATAACTGCACCGCACAAGGGCTAATAAGACATATAAATATTTCCTAGTAATAAACCCTGTTAATGGCTGTATCAAACAGCACTTGCACCCTAATAAAGAGAACGGTTTGCTGGAATTACAGAAGTATCACCTATTGCAAACCTAAAAGCAGCTGTATAATGGCAATTTGGATCCCCAGTCAGTGCAGCAAGGTGTAATAGGATTGTTACTATTTCCCAGGCTGTCACCTCCCCTAGTGCACCCTGTTCTCCTATTATAGTGTGGAATAATTCCACTCTATCCTTTCCCTACACTTCTAATGATCTTTCCTTGAACTTCTATTCAGCAAAATAAAAGTTTTCAAGTCTTTCCCAGCACTGTCCCTAGCGCCTGCTGACGTCTCTCCCTGCACTAAGTACACTGGAAAATGGCTGAAACCAAGATGGCTGAGGCTATTTATAGGGCTGTGACATCACAGTGCTGGCTGCTGATTGGCTGCATGCATGGCATTATGGGTGATCCCTCGTTCCCAGAGTTATTTGCTCCATGTCCTAACATGTGCAGCAGCCATTTTAGGAAAAAATGTGATTTGTTACCACGAAGCGTCAGGAAATTCGGATTCAGAGCAAATCAAATTTTTCCTGAAATTTGGATTGAATTCCACTTCGTGAACTTCAATTCGCTAATCTCTAGTGCTGACCTAACTCGCTTTACTTATTGTGTTTCCTGGGATTCAGCCCTGTATTCTTGCACTGTGTTACCTATGGAGGTGAGCGGATTCAACTCTTCTTATTTCTCTATATCTCATATATGTATGTTGTCTTGTAGATTTAAATAGAAATGTTCCTCCACCACCAAAGATACAAGATGTTCCTGGCATATAATTATCAGCCAGTCATAATTATAGTGGTGTTTTCATATGATAAAGTTTATATTGTCCTGTAGATGCAAATAGAAATGTTCTTCCACCACCAAAGATACACGAAAGTTCCTGGAAATAATTATCAACCAGTCATAATTATAGTGGTGTCTTCATTAGAGATGTCGCAAACATAACATTTTCAGCTTGCGAACGGCGAACGCGAATTTCCGCAAATGTTCGAGACTTCAATAGGCAGGCAAATTTTAAAACCCACAGGGACTCTTTCTTGCCACAATAGTGATGGAAAAGTTGTTTCAAGGGGACTAACACCTGGACTGTGGCATGCCGGAGGGGGATACATGGCAAAACTCCCATGGAAAATGACGTAGTTGACGCAGAGTCGGGTTTTAATCCATAAAGGGCATAAATCACCTAACATTCCTAAATTGTTTGGAATAACGTGCTTTAAAACATCAGGTATGATGTTGTATCGATCAGGTAGAGTAAGGGTTACGCCAGCTTCACAGTGACAGACCAAACTCTGACAGACCAAACTCCCCGTTTAACGCACCGCAAACAACCGCAAACAGTCCATTTGCACAACCGCAAACTCCCCATTTGCACAAGGTTGGATACCAAGTTAGCCATGTCCCGTTCCTTGTCCTCACTGACGTCATTGAAGGTCTCTTCCTCCACCCAGCCACGTACAACACCAAGGGTCCCCGAAAGGTGATAACAAGCCCCCTGGGACGCCTGCTGTGGTTGGTCTTCCACCTCCTCAAAGCCACCTTCCTCCTCTGACTCCTCTTCTTCAGACTCCTCTCTGCGTTGCCGCAGGTCCAGCAATCAATGACGACAAGGCTGCTTCTGGTGGTGATGGTGACCACAACTCTTCCTCTTCATGCTCATCTACGGCCTCATCCAGCACTCTTCGCAGGGCACGCTCCAGAAAAAACGCATATGGGATGAGGTCGATGTTGCCTTGGGTTTGACTGACCAAGTTTGTCACCTCCGCAAAAGGACGCATGAGCCTACAGCCATTGTGCATGAGCGTTTAGTAACGTGGCCAAAAAATAGCCAGCTCCGCAGATGCTGTCCTCTTTTTTTTTTATTAAAAAAATCTGTTCTTACCAGTTTAATCTCTGTTTTGTCCCCTATCAGGGGCCGGTGTATGGAATAGATTTTAGGAACCGGGAGATGGAAAAAGATGGTTGGTCGGTCCTCTTACTTCCAATTTGGGGCACTGTGCGTGCGCCGTGCAATGTACTGTGCCACCCTATATGAGTGGTGTGTTAAGTAGTACTATTCCTATCAGTTTTATCCCTGCTATGTCCCCTATCAGGGGCCGGTGTATGGAATAGATTTTAGGAACCGGGAGATGGAAAAATATGGTTGGTCGGTCCTCTTACTTTGGGGCACTGTGCGTGCGCCGTGCAATGTACTGTGCCAACCTATATGAGTGCTGTGTTAAGTAGTACTATTCTTATCAGTTTAATCCCTGTTACGTCCTCTATCAGGGAACGTGTATCGAATAGATTTTAGACAACTGCAAAGAGTTGTCAATAGTTGACACACTCATGACATAAATTTTATTCCTCTATGCGTCAATCTTGGTGTAGTGATGACTGTGCTCGTGCGCACGTTTGGGAGATTGCAGTCGATGGTGGTTTTTCAAAGCCTATGTTCGTGCTGAGGTAGTTCAGTGACAGTTAAGTGACCCACAAAACAATGATTCTGCAGTGTGGGCCCATTGTTGGCTTAGTAGGCTTTAATGATCACCTTAGATGATCACAAAGAAAATTAATGTTTTTTCTATGCAAAATTATCCAGCCGATCGCTTTTGGTCTGTTCACAATGAAGCAACAACCTTAACATCTGGGGTGTGCCAACATTGCCTTTGCCAACACACTCATAGAGGTGATCGCTTTATTGTGATACGCAAGCCCCTTCTCCACAACAAGGTAACAATCACAAAGGGGAATTGACACATGTATGTGCCTTTTTTTTGTTTTGTTTTAGTGCAGGCAAAAAGTGCACTAAAACATTGCGGCTTGAACCCTAGTTGGTGGCGGAGAAGTCACGCAAGTCATCCGGCATGCAGAGATTAAATACAGCAGTGTGTGGACCATTTTTAGCCCAAGGCATCTCATCAGGCCTTTTTTAGTCAAATGCATCCCCCACTGTCAGTTTCTTCGGGATCCATGCCTCATTCATCTTAATAAAGGTGAGGTAATCAACACTTTTTTGACCTAGGCGACTTCTCTTCTCAGTGACATACCTCCTGCTGTGCTGAAGGTCCTTTCTGACAGGACACTTGAAGCGGAGCAGGCCAGAAGTTCTATCGCAAATTGGGATAGCTCAGGCCACAGGTCAAGCCTGCACACTCAGTAGTCAAGGGGTTCATCGCTCCTCAGAGTGTCGATATCTGCAGTTATGGAAAGGTAGTCTGCTACCTGTCGGTCGAGTCATTCTCTGAGGGTGGACCCCGAAGGGCTGTGGCGATGCGTAGGACTTAAAAAGCTCCGCATGTCCTCCATCAACAACATGTCTGTAAAGAGTCCTGTCCTTGCCGGCGTGGTCGTGGTAAGAGGAGGATTACTTTCACCTCTTCCCCTGTTAGATTCCCGTTGTGCTGTGACATCACCCTTATACGCTGTGTAAAGCATACTTTTTAACTTGTTTTAGAACTGCTGAATCCTTTCTGACTTCCGGTAATTCGGTAACATTTCAGCCACTTTCTGCTTATACCGGGGGTCTAGTAGCGTGGCCACCCAGTACAGGTCGTTCTCCTTCAGCCTTTTTATACGAGGGTACCTCAACAGGCACTACAGCATGAAAGACCCCATTTGTACAAGGTTGGATGCCGAGCTACTCATGTCTCGTTCCTCATCCTCACTGATCTTATTGAAGGTCTGTTCTTCCCCCCAGCCATGTACAACACCACGGGTACCAGATAGGTGACAACGAGCACCCTGGGATGCCTGCTGTGGTTGGTCTTCCTCCTCCTCAAAGCCACAATCCTCCTCTGACTCCTCTTCCTCAGACTCCTCTTCCAGCGTTGCCGCAGGTCCAGCAAGCAATGCTGATAAGGCTGTTTCTGGTGGTGATGGTGACCACAACTCTTCCTCTTCACGCTCAGCTACGGCCTGGTCCAGCACTTTTCGCAGGGCTCGCTCCAGGAAACAAATGGGATGATGTCGCTGATGGTGCCTTCAGTGCGACTGACTAGGGTTGTCACCTCCTCAAAAGGACGCATGAGCCTACAGGCATTGCTCATGAGCGTCCAGTAACGTGGAAAAAAAATCCCAGCTCCACAGAGGCTGTCCTAGCCCCCCGGTCATACAAATAATTGTTGACGGCTTTTTCTTGTTGGAGCAGGCAGTCAAACATTAGGAGTGTTGATTTCCGTGTCAGGCTGTTGCAAATCAAGCGCCTCACTGGCATGTTGTTTCACCGCTGAATATCGGAAAAGTGCGCCATGGCCGTGTAGGAACGCCTGAAATGGATGCACACCTTTCTGGCCTGCTTGAGGACGTCCTGTAAGCATGGGTACTTATGCACAAAGCATTGTACGATCAGATTCAACACATGTGCTATGCACGGCACATGTGTCAACATGCCCAAATTCAATGCCGCCAACAAATTGCTTCCGTTGTCACACACCACTTTGCCGATCTGCAATTGGTGCAGGGTCAGCCACTGATCCACCTGTGCGTTCAGGGAGGACAGGAGTGCTGGTCCAGTGTGACTCTCTGCTTTCAGGCAAGTCAACACCAAGACGGCGTGACACTGTCGTATCCGGGATGTTGAATAGCCCCTTGGGAGCTGAGGGGGTGCAGTTGATGTGGAGCAAGACGCAGCAGTAGAAGAGGACTCAGCAGAGGAGGTTAGCGAAGAGGATGGAGTAGAAGGAGTAGAGGAGATGGCAGCAGGCCTGCCTGCAAGTCGTGGAGGTGTCACCAATAGTCTTGAGCGCGAATATTCGAATATCATTTTTTTGGGGCGAATATCGGCACTACGCTAATTTGCGAATATTTTGAATATAGTGCTATAAATTAGCTATTTCGAATATTCATTTTATTTATTTATTTTTTATTGTTATATTTTTTCTTTCCCACTTCCCAAAAGTAGTTCTTACTTGACCTTAGGATTCCTGGCTTCCTGGCTGCTCCAGTCAGTGCCCGTTGCCGCTTCTGCCGACTTCCGTGCTCATGGAGCGTCCCCATCACCATGGGAACGTCTCCATACTAGAATGTACTGTCGGATTTGAGAATTACGTTGAAATCGCAATGCGATTAATATAACTTGAAGTAATCGCGTAGCGATTTCAACTTAGACCTGGTTTACTATGGTTGGATTGGTAGAATTTGCGAAGATGACGAATATGACAAATGTATTTGTCTTATTCCTCAAAACGAAGATAACAAAATATTCTCCATCTTCGTTTTAGCTCCATATCCATCAACTTCGATAATTCTAGCAATCAAATATGAAAGTTGACTATAGAGACAGCTGTGTTTAATTCGCTATGCGACTTTTTAAATAAATAGATAATATATAATACTTGATAATTATTATAATTTTTCTATTTATTTAAAAAAGGCTAAGTAATATAATCGCATAGCGAATTAAACACAGCTGTCTCTATAGTCAACTTTCCTATTTGATTGCTAGAATTAGCGAAGTTGACAAATATGGAGCTAAAACGAAGATGGAGAATATTTAGTTATCTTCGTTTTGAGGAATATGACGAATACATTCGTCATATTCGTCATCTTTGCTAATTCTAGATATCAAACCAATAGGAAAGTTGCCTTAAGTTAAAATCGCAATACGCGATTATTTAAATCGCATATTAATCGCGATAACTAGAATAATGACGAATATTCAATTTCGACGAATATGAGACGAATATTCTAGCGAATATTCGCGAATGTCGTCAAAATCGAATATGGCACCTCCCGCTCATCACTAGTCACCAACTCCTCTGCAGAGCCATGCATTCCATGCTTGGCAGCCGTCAGCAGGTTTACCCGATGCCCAGTGTACGTGATATACCTGCCCTGACCGTGCTTTGCAGACCAGGTATCAGTGGTCAGATGGACCCTTGCCCCAACACTGTGTGCCAGACATGCCATGACTTCCTTTTCCACAATAGAGTACAGGTTGGGGATTGCCTTTTGTGAAAAAAAAATTCGGCCGGGTACCTTCCACTGCGGTGTCCCAATAGCTAAAAATTTTTTGAAGGCCTCAGACTCCACCAGCTTGTATGGTAAAAAGCTGGCGGGCTAAGAGTTCCGACAAGCCAGCTGTCAGATGCCGGGCAAGGGGTGGACTCTGTGACATTGACATTGGCTTCTTACGCTCAAACATTTCCTTGACAGACACTGACTGTGGGCAGATGAGCAGGAACTGCTGAAGGTGAGAGGCGGAGTGGCGGGTGGTTGAGAGGGGGCAAGGAGGACAGCAGTGGTTGACGTGGCTGAAGATGCTGGACCAGGAGGAGGATGGTGGCTTTGAGTTTGTGCGCTGCTTGTACTCGTCATCATGTGTTGATCCCATAGGCGTTTGTGATGTGAGATAATGTGCCTTCGCAAAGCAGTTGTACCTTGGTGGGTGTTGGACTTCCCACGACTCAGTTTCTTTTGGCACAGGTTGCAAATGGCATTGCTGTTATCAGAGGCAGACACACACAAAAAATGCCACACTGCTTAGCTTTGCAATGACGGCTTTCTGGTGGTGGCAACAGCATGCGTTGATTGGCGTGCTGTCTGGCTGACCCCAGGTGCCGATACATGCTGTCTGACTGTGCCACTAGCTCCTTGCGATGACCTCCCCCTGCTTCCAACTCGTCTCCTCCTCCTCTCTGTCTCCCCATCTGAACTTTCCCCCTGTTCTTCTTCTTCTCGAGCGAGCACCCACGTGACATCCACGGACACATCGTCATCATCAACCGCTTCACTTGTATCTGACACCTCAGCAAAGGAAGCAGCAGCGGGTACAACATCATCATCATCACACCGTACGTCCATGTGTGTAATGCTGCCTGACTGAGACATATCCCTGTTTATCTACATCCTCTGGCAATAATGTTTGCGCATCACTCATTTCTTCCAACTGATGTGTAAATAACTTCTCTGACAGATCAAGTGAAGCGGCTGTGGTGCTAGTGTTGGTGGTGGCGGCAGGCGGGCGAGTGGTAACTTGAGAGGTGCCCGAAGCTGAGCTGGAGGAGGATGGTGCATCAAGGTTCCGAGCGGAAGCTGTAGAAGATTGAGTGTCTTGCGTTAGCCAGTCAACTATGTCCTCAGAACTTTTAGAGTTCAGGGTACGTGGCCTCTGAACACTGGGCATTATTCTAGGGCCAAAGGGAATCACAGCAACACGACCTCGACGGCCCCTGCGGGGTGGCCTGCCTCTGCCTGTGTTTTTTTTTTAGATTAGTGGTACTATGCGTGCAAGGTACTGTGCCACCCTATATGAGTGGCGGGCAGTGGGCACAGTACACTCTGTGGGCCTGACACACACTGGCAGGCAACTGCAATATATATATATATATATATATATATATATATATATAAAATAATAAAAAAAAGCAGACTGATGTACTGGCCCTAAAAAGGGATTTTTGGGGTGCTGTCAGGACGCCGTCCTTACAGCAGATCAGATGAGTCTTTCACGACTGTAGTGGACACTGAATACACTGCCCTAGCTATCGATTTCCCTATTAATTCAGCAGCAGCAGCTACACTGTCCCTGCTTTCACTAAGAATGCAGCTTCAGAATGAATCTAAGAGGGCTGCTGTCCTTGCTTTTTGATAGGAGGTGGGAGGGTCTGGGAGGGAGGGTCTGCTGCTGATTGGCTGGAATGTGTCTGCTGACTGTGAGGTACAGGGTCAAAGTTTGGTCAATGATGACGTATAGGGGGCGGACCGAACATCGCATATATTCGCCCGCCGTGGCGAGCGCGAACAAGCGATGTTAGCCGGGAACTGTTCGCCGGCGAATAGTTCGGGAAATCTCTAGTCTTCATATGATAATAAAGTTTGGGAAATCAGGATTGTGGAAGAGTACATTCTGCCCTGTATCTTCTCCTCCCTTCCTTCCTTATCTCTATAAGGCTAGGGCTACACGACGACATGTGTCGTGCGACATTTTGTTGCATCAATGTCGCACGGCAATTTTTATATATGATAGTCTATGGTGTCGCACTGCAACATGCAGCATGCTGCGACTGTGACATAACAGTAGCAAAAATCCATCCAAGATGTCTTTTTCTGCAACTGTTGCATCACAGTCACAGCATGTCACATGTCGCAGTGCGACACCATAGACTAAAAATATTAAAATTGTCACGCAATTGTCACGCGACACATGTTGCAGTGTATTGTGTACTATGTGTCACATGACCTTATTGTCGTCATGTAGCCCTAGCCTTAATGGCAAAACCTTCACCTGGGTGGTTCATATCTCCAGTGCTCAGCAGATATGGCACCGTGACCGGCGCTCTCATTCTTCTCATTCTGTGCTGTGGCAGGAGCATTAGCAGACATCAATGACAATCCAACAATATCACCACAAGGTAATCCTACTACATACAAGGTAACGAGGTCACAGGGATGAATGGAGAATCTTCTAAGGGTGGGTTCACATCAGCGTTATGGATTCCGTTATGGCTTTCCGTAACGGATCCATAAGACGGAAGATAAAACGGAAGCCCTTAGGAGGCATTCCGTTTTGATCCTTCAGAATACAAGTCTCTGGGCAGCAGAACGGATCTAATCTGGTTTCCATTAGCAGGTGCCATTACTGCATAATGGAAACTAGGACGGATCCGTACTGCTGCCCAGAGACTTACAGTACAGACAAAAGTTTGGACACACCTTCTCATTCAAAGAGTTTTCTTTATTTTCATGACTATGAAGGCATCAAAAACTATGAATTAACACATGTGGAATTATAACATAACAAACAAGTGTGAAACAACTGAAAATATGTCATATTCTAGGTTCTTCAAAGTAGCCACCTTTTGCTTTAATTACTGCTTGCACACTTTTGGCATTCTCTTGATGAGCTTCAAGAGGTAGTCCCCTGAAATGGTCTTCCAACAGTCTTGAAGGAGTTCCCAGAGATGCTTAGCACTTGTTGGCCCTTTTGCCTTCACTCTGCGGTCCAGCTCACCCCAACCATCTCGATGGGTTCAGGTCCGGTGGACTGTGGAGGCCAGGTCATCTGGCGCAGCACCCCATCACTCTCCTTCATGGTCAAATAGCCCATACTTTAAAGTTTTCCCAATTTTTCCGGGCGACTGACTGACCTTCATTTCTTAAAGTAATGATGGCCACTCGTATTTCTTACTTAGAATTGTATTACGGCAAAGAAAAAAGCAGCTAACAGTCTATTCAGTAGGACTATCAGCTGTGTATCCACCTGACTTCTCCTCAATGCCACTGATGGTCCCAACCCCATTTATAAGGCAAGAAATCCACTTATTAAACCTGACAGGGCACACCTGTGAAGTGAAAACCATTTCAGGGGACTACCTCTTGAAGCTCATCAAGAGAATGCCAAGAGTGTGCAAAGCGTAATCTAAGCAAAAGGTGGCTACTTTAAAGAACCATAGAATATGACATCTTTCAGTTGTTTCATCACTTGTTTGTTATGTATATAATTCCACATGTGTTAATTCATAGTTTTGATGCTTCAGTGTGAATCTACAATTTTCATAGTCATGAAAATAAAGATAACTCTTTGAATGAGAAGGTGTGTCCAAACTTTTGGTCTGTACTGTATATTATGACAGAATGCAAAATGGAAGCTCTTAAAAGGATAACGGATCTATCCCGTTTTTGTTATGCAGAACAGACAAAAAAGTCCTGTCGACGGGACTTTGTTTTCTGTCTTGCATAACGGGAACCAGACGGATCCATTATGATTCCATAGCTTCACTGAGAAATGCCTGCATAGGAAGAGGTCCAATGGTGAAACTGATGCCCTTAGACACAAAAAAACAAAACAATGGAAGCTAAAGGGTCAGATGTGCCATCACTTTTCAATTGAGGGCTTGTGTACTACTCTGGGGAAATGGATTTGGGGGTGGGGGGTGAATATATGTGAAAATTTGTTAAAGGGAGTTTCAAGGATTTTTTTAAACTTGGCTCAGAGCAGGAGGTTGTATAAATTACTTGAAATATTTCACAATGATATCATATTCACAATACACATGACCACTGCTGCCATACAATTGTTCATAAGCCACTTATGCGACTTGGATCAGAATGTGTCTCTAAAGATGGAGGACATATAAAAGGTAAGCATGGGGATTTTCCTTTAGTGTACACACCCCCGGCTCTGGGTGCTGCTCTCGGCTAAGTTGTTAAAATCTTGTAAATCTTTGTTGTGATCTCTGTCATTGTCTCCATCTCTTCGTTGTTCTTCCTCTTCCTCTATTTCCTTTGTGTCTTTTGAGCGTCACAGTCAAGAACAACATGAACATTTTTTTTCTTAGGATGATCATGACTCCACTGGTTTTCATTGTTTTCTCCTACAATCCTAAAAGCTATGTACATCTTTAGGGTAATTTAAAAAAATTAATGCATTGTATTTCTTTTGAGCTAAATATCTTTTTTTCAATAGGTCTTTATTAAAAAAATATGGAGCCCTTTTTTCTGTACAGAGCTGAGATGCTCTAGTAGCAGCTTCTGGATTTTCTCTCTTTTCCATTAGTTGGGGAGCTAGTGGGTTCCTTATTAGTGATGAGCGAGCATGCTCGGCCGAACTGCCGTTCCGCTTGAGCATCGCTATGCTCAGCAGATCCGAGTGCTCAGCCGAATAATTCAGGTGCTCGAATACAATTTAATACAATAGAAGTCAATGGGAGACAACCAGGCACCCCCTGCTCGGAAGAGAAGAGGATGTCTGGTTCATTAAAAAAGATTAGAAATTGATGGAAACCCCATCAAAATGATTTGGCAAAAGCATTAAGAGAATAGCTGGATGCATCTTAGACTCCTATCATGTGCAACACATAATAGACACCCACACAAAGGCTATATGCCAAAAGCCAGGTATATGCAAGCAATCAATCCAGAGGCGTAGCTATAGGGGGTGCAGAGGTATCAGTCGCTACTGGGCCCAGGAGTCTGAGGGGGCCCAAAGACCCTTAATCTGCATGAGAAACTGCATGCTAATCAAGTCACACCTCTGGCTGGAGAAAAGGGGTTAGGTCAAGAATTTTGCATGAGTGGGGGGAGGTTGCCATTTCAATATTTGCCTCAGGCAGCACAAAGGCTATGTGCTTCCCTGCCACAAAGCATTGAGCCCAAGCTGAACTCTTGCACTAGGGCCCATGAGCCTTTAGCTACCCCCTTGCATCAATCTATCCATGAGACAGATGACAGGCTAAGTCAGCATACCTTACATTGACAGCCTTGTGCCCCAGCTCTCATCTGACTGAGAGCCAGTAAGCCTCAAAGTTACTTCACATCTGTTGGGTGGCTTGGGTGGACTTGGCACACCTAGATCAATATCATTAGGGCGAGAAAAAGTTTTCCGATTGTTCTAACATAATATTCAATAACCTTTCTATACAGTTTTGTCATATAAAAACTCATTTGCATAAACATGGGCATATGGGAAAGACATGCAAATGTGCAGAATCTCTCATGAACAGCGCCCTCTATTAGTTGAATAGTGTTATGACAAGACTATTCACTCACATCAGCGAATAGTCTTGTCACATAACACTATGTAACTAATAGAGGGCGCTGTTCATGAGATCATATTCGCTATATGGCTCTATATTTGTTTTTTAAAATATTTGTAATATTCTAAAAAACGAATATATAGCAATATACCGAATATTATGTAATTAAGTCAGTGATAATATCTAAAACTGGAAAAGGCTGGGTAATTAACTCAGTGTAGATCGCGAGTTTTACCCAGCTTTCCTAGTGTCAGATGTTTTCACTGAGTTATTACTCAGCTTTCCCAGTGTCAGATATCATCCTAGTGTAAATCGCAAATATTCTAATAGCTAATTTTTATCGTGAATTTTCCATGCAAAAGGCTACACTAATAAGCTTGTCATAAGACTCGGTCTATTATTCTTGTCAGAAGAGTATGAAACCAATAGATGGCGCTATTGAGTTATGAACAGCTCCCTCTATTGGTTTTCATAGTCTTATGAGATTCTGTTCATTTGCATGTCTTTCCTATATGCCCATGTTTTTACATGACAAAACTGTTTAGAAAGGTTATTGAATTAACAATCAGAAAACTTTTTGTCGCCCCAATGATACTGATCTAGGTGTGCAGGTCCACCCAAGCCACCCAACAGATGCAAAATAACTTTGAGGTTTACTTGTTCTCAGTCAGATGAGAGGTGGTTTCTGGTTTGGAATATCTCATAGTGCACAAGGCTGCCATTGTACGGTATGCTGGCTATTATCTGTCTCATGGATAGATTGATGGCTTGACCTGACTTTTGGCATATGGGCTTTGTGTGGTTGTCTATTGTATGTCATAGATAATAGGAGTCCAAGACGCATCCAGCTATTCTCCTAATGCTGTTTCCAAACCATTTTGATGGGGTTTCCATCAATTTTTAACCTTTTTTTATGAACCAAACACCCTCTTATATTCCGAGCAGGGGGTGCCTGGTTGTTTTCCATTGACTTCCATTATACTCAGGTGCTCTGCTGAGCACACAAATATAGCAATGTGTTCGGGCCGAACACCCGAATACTTTGGTGCTCACTCATCACTATTCCTTATCTCAGGTCTCGGACCTTATAAACACTCATTATACCTCATACTGATAAGAATGTGACTTAAATAAGTGTTTATGACCTCTTACTAGTTTAGAGGTTAGGGTTATTAGTAGGTATTAGTGATGAGCGAGCATGCTCGGCTGAATACCTGCTCGGCTCGAGCATCGCTATGCTCGGCACATGGCGGTACTTGACCGAGTACCACATGTGTTCGAGTCTCCTCTCCACACGTTTCGCGGCTCCAAAGCAGCCAATAAACGTGCAGGTAAGTACTGCCATCACTTTAATGCCAGTAGCCATGTTGGCTGCTGGAATTACAGTGATTGGCTGGCCAGAACGCGTCATCGGGTGCTATAGTGCACCCGATGACGTGGGTTCTGGTCATTGCGAGTCAGGGAGAGCTTTGCTGAGGAAGGGACAGATAGTGTAGGGAGTTTGTGATCGCAATTTATTCAATTTTAAAACATTTCAAAGACCCAAAAGTCCTTTTAAGGACTATTGTGTGGTGGCAGCAATTTAATTGTGCAAATTTGTACTTAAATATTTTTTTTATACTTTGTGAAATAGCCCAGAGCTTCTACAAGATTTCGCCAATTATCGCACACCACCAGGCCGGGCTTAAGGCTCACTGGCACAAACCACTCATCGGTCTGTTGGTCCATGCCCATCCATAGCTCCTGCGCGGTGTGTGGTTTGTCCCCCAAACAGATACGTTTTAAAACTGCCTGCTGTGTTTACCCCTGGCTGTGCTGAAGTTGGTGGTGAAGGTGTTACGCTGACCGGATGAGGAGGCGGTAGAGGATGAGGAAGCGGAGTAGGAGGAGGAAGCAACAGGAGACAAAGAGAAACGCCCTGCAATCCTCGGTGGTGGAAGGACATGCGCTAAACTGCTATCCGCCTCAGGCCCAGCCGCCACTGCATTTACCCAGTGTGCTGTTAGGGAGACATAACGTTCCTGACTGTGCTTACAGGTCCACGTATCTGTAAATAGGTGGACCTTGCCACAGATTGCGTTGCGCAGTGCACACCTGATTTTGTCTCCCACTTGGTCGTGCAGGTAAGGGATGGTTCGCCTGGAAAATTAGTGGCGGCTGGGCACGACGTACTGTGGGACAGCCGCCGCCATAAGGCTTTTAAAACTCTCCGTCTCCACCAGACGGAATGACAGCATTTTAAAGGACAGTAATTTTGAAATGCTGGCATTCAGGGCTAGGGATCGCGGGTGGGTAGGGGGGTACTTCCTCTTCCGCTCCAGTGTTTGGGAGATGGAGAGCTGAACGCTTCCGTGGGACATTGTGGAGATGCTTGGTGACCCAGGTGGTGGTGTTGCTGGCAGATCCTCTGTTTGCAGGGTGGCAGGTGGCACTGTCACTCCAGAGGTGGATAAAGAGGCCAAGACTGCAGCAGAAGAGAAAGCAGGAGGAGCCAGAGACCTTTCTTTGTTTTTGAGGTGTCTACTCCACTGCAGCTCGTGCTTTGCACTTAAATGCCTGTTCATGCAGGTTGTGCTCAGTTTGAGAACGTTTATGCCTCAGTTCAGTCTCTGATTGCACAGCGTGCAAACCACTTGTGTCTTGTCGTCAGCACATTGTTTAAAGAAAAAAGAAAAGGGTCCAGCTCGATTAAAATGTTACCTTTATTTTTCAGTGCAGGTAAAAGCCAGTTACAGTCCAGTCTACATGTTTCGGATCAGAGACAATAGCGATCCTTCCTCATGACATTGTTTGAACTGCCATGCCATGGAACTCCTTGGAGCTGGCTTTGATGTGCTTGGTCCCTTGCTGCATTGGGCAGTAGCAGGCGTACTGTCTAGGGGACGGCCGCTCCGCTTTTGCACCTTGCTCCCTCTTCTGCTGTGCTGGTGGCTCTGTGCGACCACCGCCTCTTCCTCCGAACTACACAGGTCACTCGCATGACCTTGATTCTATGTGGGGTCGAGGACCTCATCATCCCCCACATCATCTTCCACCCAGTCTTGACTCCTGCCTTCCTTGTCGGTCTGCACACTTTTGAAAGCCCCAGCAGTTGGCACCTGTTTTTCGTCCTCATCCGAGACGTGATAGTAGTATCTAAGGGTACTTTCACACTTACGGCAGGACGGATCCGACATGCTGTTCACCATGTCGGATCCGTCCTGCGGCTGTTTCGCCATGCCCCCGGGCCGCCGCTCCGTCCCCATTGACTATAATGGGGACGGGGGCGGAGCTCCGGCGCAGCACGGCGGTGCACGGCTTAAGGCCGCCGGACTAAAATTACTGCATGTCAGGTTTTTTAGTCCGGCGGCTTTTTCCGTGCACCACCGTGCTGCGCCGGAGCTCCGCCCCCGTCCCCATTATAGTCAATGGGGACGGAGCGGCGGCCCGGGGGCACGGCGAAACAGCCGCAGGACGGATCCGACATGGTGAACAGCATGTCGGATTTGTCCTGCCGCAAGTGTGAAACTAGCCCAACGCTTGTATTTCACACTGACAGATGCAGCAAAGGCTGCAAATTTTGTATTTTGCCCAAAATGGGTATTTTTTAAAACCCAGAAAATTATTGCAGTATTTCAAGATTACATTTCACACTGACAAATTCTGCATAGGCCCCAGATGGAGGGTATTGCCCAAAATGGGTGCTTTTTTAAACCCAGAAAATTATTGCAGTATTTCAAGCTTGTATTTAACAATGACAGATGCAGCAAACGCCGCAAATTTAGTATTTTGCCAAAAATCAGTGTTTTTTTTAATAACAGAATATAACAGTAGCATCTAAAGCTTGTATTTCACACTGACAGATGCAGCAAGGGCTGTAAAATGTAGTATTTTGCCCAAAAAGGGTGTTTTTTTTAAAACCCAGCAAATATTGCAGTATTTGAATCCTGTATTTAACAATGACAAATGCTGCAAAGGCCCCAGATGTAGGGTCTTGCCAAAAATGCGTGATGTTTTTAAACCCAGTATATAATTGCAGTATTTCACGCTTCTATTTGTCACAAATGCACATATGCTGTGCTGGTGCACAGAACTTGCATAAAATGGCCGCGGCCGCCCACCTAAGTAATAGACGAATAAAAGTTATTTTTCTGTGTCACTGGGCTCAGGGCAGGGTAAAAAGATTGTGCACTGCACCCACACAACTAAATCTAGATAGATGGCTGAGTTAACAAGCACTTCAGATTAAAGATTCTGTCCTATTCTCTCCCTCACAGCAGCAGCATCCTCTCCCTACACTAGTAAGAGCAGAGTGACGTGCAGCGCTACTTGACTCCAGAGGCTGGGTCACATGCTGCACTGGCCAATCACAGCCATGCCATTAGTAGGCATGGCTGTGATGGCTTCTAAGGGCAACACAGTTAAACACTTGATGATTGGCTGCTCTGCAGCCTTTCAAAGAACGCCATTAAATTGCCGAACACCGAACACAAACTTTTATTGAAAAGTTCGGGTCCGGGATCCAAAAATCCTAAAGTTCGGTACGTATCCGAACTTTACAGTTCGGGTTTGCTCAACCCTATTACTGACTACTGGAGCGCTGAGTCATGGACCTATCTGAATCTCCTCCTTGCTGCCCGACGTCACAAAGCTAGAGACCCGTAATCTCACAATGCGTGAGCTAGCGCATGCGCAGTGTCGGCATAGTGTTCCTTCCCTGTGCTGGCATCAGCCTCAGGGAACAAACTGAGCATGCGCTAGCTCGCGCATTGCGAGATTACGGCGCTCTAGCTTTGTGACGTTGGGGAACAAGGAGGAGATTTGGAGGATGCAGGGCGGTGCTGGGCTCGTTCACAGTGGGCTCAGAGTCAGAGAACGCTGGACTCATCTCTGAAACATGGAGGAGACAGGACTCATCTAAGGTTTATTTACATATATATAAAATTGTTTTTTTAACACAATAAAAGCACAGAGAGCTATGGGGACCTATATTTTAGGTTAATGTTTTTATAATGGGGCAGTTTATATGCTTGTATTTTACCGGTATATGCTTGTATTTGTTTAATATATATGTGCAATAATGGATAAAGGGCAGTTATCCCTTGAGGGGGTTGCACTTTGAGTATTTGAACACATAAATAGAGCGCCCTAATTGGGGTGGAATATACGTCCCTGATGAAGCGAAAGTGAAACCTAGGTCGGGCTACACCACAAGAGTGATCACCTATATGATATGCCTTTTATTCTGCTGTTGTTTTGTGAGTATAATAAATACCAAGTGACTTTACGGTCCTCCTTTTTGTAACTCGTCACAGGTCTGTGCGGCGCATTGCTATAAGGATAAGCAATGAGTTACAAGAAGAAGGAGCGCCCGGCGGCCACAGCGCATGTAAGTATTCTGCTGACTAACTGACCATGGCAGCCAGGACTTCAGTAGCGTCCTGGCTGCCATGGTAACCGATCGGAGCCCCAGCATTACACTGCTGGGACTCCGATTGGAACTGCTGCTGCCACCAATGTTGGGTGGGGGGGTTGAAGGAGGGCGCACTGCCCACCAATGATTATAATACTGGGGGGGAGGTCTTGCACTGCCCACCAATGATTATAATACTGGGGGGGGGGGCGCACTGCCCACCAATGATTTTAATACAGGGGAGGGTGCACTGCCCACCAATGATTTTAATACCGGGGAGGCGCACTGGGGCTAATGGAGAGGGTACTGGGGGCTGGTGAGAGGCACTGGGGGCTGATGGAGATGCACTGACTGGGGGCTGATGGAGAGGCACTGGGGGGCCGCTGGTGAGAGGCACTGGGAGGTGATTGAGAGGCACTGGGGGCTGGTGAGAGGCACTGGGGGCTGGTGAGAGGAACTGGGAGCTGATGGAGAGGCACTGGGAGCTGATGGAGAGGCACTGGGGGCTGATGGAGAGGCACTGGGGGCTGATGGAGAGGCTCCTGGGGGCTGATGGAGAGGCTACTGGGGCTGCTATGAGGCTACTGGGGGCTGCTATAAGGCTTCTGGGGGCTGCTATAAGGCATGGGGCTCTTATCTGAGGTCTGATTGGGGGTCATTCATATTGGGGTCTGAGCTGAGGTGTTATCTGAGGTCATATTGGGGTATTATTAACATTGGGGATCTTATTGGGCCTCTTAGCTGAAGTCTGATTAACATTGGGGGTCTGATTGGTGGTCTGACCTGAGGTATAATGAAATATTTTTTTTCCAGAGCAGCTTGGAGAAAAAAGGCCTCACAGTGTCCCACACTCCTTCTGTCCGGCCAAGCCAGCCAGCACCCCTGAGGCCAAGCCAGCCAGGACCCCTGAGGCCAAGCCTGCAAAGCACCCCTGAGGCCAAGCCTGCAAAGCACCCCTGAGGCCAAGCCTGCAAAGCACCCCTGAGGCCAAGCCTGCAAAGCACCCCTGAGGCCAAGCCAGCCAGCACCCCTGAGGCTAAGCCAGCCAGCACCCCTGAGGCCAAGCCTGCCAGCACCTCTGAGGCCAAGCCTGCCAGCACCCCTGAGGCCTAGCCTGCCAGCACCCCTGAGGCCAAGCCTGCAAAGCACCCCTTAGGCCAAGCCTGCAAAGCACCCCTTAGGCCAAGCCTGCCAGAACCCCTGAGGCCAAGCCTGCCAGCCAGCACCCCTGAGGCCAAGCCTGCCAGCACCCCTGAGGCCAAGCCTGCCAGCCAGCACCCCTGAGGCTAAGCCAGCCAGCACCCCTGAGGCCACGCCTGCCAGCACCCGTGAGAACAAGCCACCCAACACCCCTGAGACCAAGCTTGTCAGCACCCCTGAGTGTTCAGAACTGTAAGTAAATTATATATAAGGGGAGCTTATAATATGAAAGAGATGAATTATGTCTGAACAGACATACAGTTGAAAGAAAAAGTATGTAAAACCTTTGGAATTATATGGATTTTATGCACAAATTGGTCATAAAATGTGATCTGATCTATATCTAAGTCACAACAATAGACAATCACAGTCTGCTTAAACTAATAACACACAAAGACTTCAATGTTACCAAGTTTTTATTGAACACATGATATAAACATTCACAGTGCAGGTGGAAAAATTATGTGAACCCCTAGACTAATGACATCTCCAAGAGCTAATTGGAGGGAGGTGTCAGCCAACTGGAGTCCAATCAATGAGATGAGATTGGAAGGTTACACCTGCCCTGCCTTATAAAAAAACACACACCAGTTCTGGGTTTGCTTTTCAAAAGAAGCATTGCCTGATATGAATGATGCCTCGCACAAAAGAGCTCTCAGAAGACCTACGATTAAGAATTGTTGACTTGCAGAAAAGCTGGAAAGGGTTATAAAAGTATCTCCAAAAGCCTTGCTGTTTATCAGTCCACGGTAAGACAAATTGTCTATAAATTGAGAAAGTTCAGCACTGCTGATACTCTCCCTAGTAGTGGTCGTCCTGTAAATATGACTGCAAGAGCACAGCGCAGACTGCTCAATGAGTTAAAGAAGAATCCTAGAGTGTCAGCTAAAGACTTACAAAAGTCTCTGGCATATGCTAACATCCCTGTTAGTGAATCTACGATACGTAAAACACTAAACAAGAATGGATTTCATGGGAGGATACCACAGAGGAAGCCACTGCTGTGCTAAAAAACATTGCTGCACATTTTCAGTTTGCACAACAACACCTGGATGTTCCACAGCAGTACTGGCAAAATATTCTGTGGACAGATGAAACCAAAGTTGAGTTGTTTGGAAGAAACACACAACACTATGTGTGGAGAAAAAGAGGCACAGCACACCAACATCAAAACCTCATCCCAACTGTGAAGTATGGTGGTGGGAGCATCATGGTTTGGGGCTGCTTTGCTGCATCAGGGCCTGGACGGATTGCTATTATTGAAGGAAAAATGAATTCCCAAGTTTATCAAGACATTTTGCAGGAGATATGTCTACCAGCTGAAGCTCAACAGAAGATGGGTGTTGCAACAGGACAACGACCCAAAGCATAGAAGTAAATCAACAACAGAATGGCTTAAACAGAAGAAAATACGCCTTCTGGAGTGGCCCAGTCAGAGTCCTGACCTAAACCCGATTGAGTTGCTGTGGCATGACCTCAAGAAAGAGATTAACACCAGACATCCCAAGAATATTGCTGAACTGAAACAGTTCTGTAATGAGGAATGGTCAAGAATTAATCCGGACCGTTGTGCACGTCTGATCTGCAACTACAGGAAACGTTTGGTTGAAGTTATTGCTGCCAAAGGAGGTTCAACCAGTTATTACATCCAAGGGTTCACATACTTTTTCCACCTGCACCGTGAATGTTTACATGGTGTGTTCAATAAAAACATGGTAACATTTAATTCTTTGTGTTATTAGTTTAAGCAGACTGTGATTGTCTATTGTTGTGACTTACATGAAGATCAGATCACATTTTATGACCAATTTGTGCAGAAATCCATATCATTCCAAAGGGTTCACATACTTTTTTTTTGCAACTGTATACCACAAATTCCATTTTTTGTTTATGTTTTATGTTGCACTGAATTTTCTGCGAAATATATATTATTATTTTTTTTGGGGGGGTCAGGGTGGCAGTGGATCTTGGGGGAGTTCCCCCACTTGACCCCTGGAGTGGTCCCGCAGTCTGGGCGGCAGTTCTGACTAGTCCTACTTTAATACACAGACATTTAGATTCATACATTTCCTACACTGGCACAAATGCGTTGCCAGTGACCAACTGTCTGTGCTCAGTCCTACGTGTAACCGTCGTAAGTGCACGAGGAGCTGCGGATGTGGTGGCGAGGTCCGAGAGGTATGTTGGGGGTGGGGAGATCTGGGGGGGGGGGGCATAAAACATTTTTCCTATGAGGCCCAGACATTTCTAGCTACGCCCCTGCTTTACGCTGTTGGTGGTACTTCACTATCTTTGCGCACCTTTTTGGAATCCACTGAAAAATTGACCCGGGCACTGGGAGCTTGCTGTGGACCACCGATGTTTGCCTATATCCAAATCTGGTTGCTGACATAACCTAGTATAGGATATCTTCTGCAAAACTGAGAGCAGCGCGGTCCTGTATTGGAATTCTTACAATCCCTTGTATGCTGTATGGCTCATATATGCACAAGCCACGTTTCTATGTCGGGTTTTCTACCTTGCTGTTTTCCTTCATGTCTTGCTTCTTTTTGTACTTAAATATACAGGTTTTTTTAATATTTTCCAGCAATGGATCGGTTTGATGATTTTAATCTTCCTATTTCCTGAGAGACATTTTATGTATTTTATAACGAGTGCTGATCAGACCTCACTTTACCTATTGTGTTTCCTGGGACCCAGCCCTGTGTTCATGCACCGTGCTACCTGTGGAGGTGAGCTGATTCAAATATTCTTATTCCTTCTTATCTCATATTGTGACAACTATGGGTCAATTAGCTCTCCCGGATTGCCGTCTTCTCCGCATAGACGGTTGGCACACATAAAGAAGCCACTCCAACACTGCAGATTTGGGCGCAAACTGGCTACAACCAGCTTTGTTGTCACTTTTACAGCAGTCCAAACAAATCATAAACATAAATCCTCGGCCGTCTGGCCACTGACTACACAGTAGTTTTCCCTCTCTATCGGGATCTGGGTCTACCAACCAGCTCCCCAAATCACAACTCAGTGCTTGCCCCACACAGGGTTATAGGGTCCAGGCTCCCACAGGCCTTGCACAGCCTGCTCCTTCCTCAGGCTGGGAGCCCTGATTGAGAAGCTCAGCCCATCTTTACCTGAGCTCCTCAGACGGCTGCTAATTATCTTAATTACCAGCCTAGCGGCTGCAGACAGTGTGAAAAAGCCATTTTTCCCAGCTTCCTCTGTGTGAGATACACTATTTTAATGGTCCTCATATGGCCCTCTGGCAGCTCCACTGTCACAATATATTGTCTTGAAAGTGTAAATAGAAATGTTCTTCCACGAACAAAGATACAAGATGTTCCTGGCAATAATTATCAACCAGTCATAATTACAGTAGTGTCTTCATATGGGACAAAAGATTAGGAAATCCAAGATTGTGGAAGAGTTTGTCTCACCATGTATCTTCTCCTCCCTTCTTTCTACATCTCTATAAATGGTGAGTCCTTCACCTAGATTGTTCATATCTCCAGTGCTCAGCAGATATGGCACCGGTGACCGGCGCTCTCATTCTTCTCATTCTGTGCTGTGCAGGAGCATTAGCAGACAACCATGACAAACCACCACCACCATCAGGTAATCCTACTAAGCATGCTGACAAGTCACAGGGATGAATGGAGAACCTTCTAAGTGGCATCTAATGGCTGTTTCACATATTTTAGTTGTGTCTGGCTACTTTCTTGTGCTGGATATAACTGATGACCAGGCTGAGGTCCTGTCTGATGTCCATAGCTGCACTGAGAAATGTAGACTGCATGGGAAGAGGTCCAGTGGTGAAACTGACGCAAAAAAAAAGGAAGCTAAAAGGTCAGTTGTGCCATCACTTTCCCATTGAGGGTTTGTGTACTACTCTGGGAAAATGGAGTTGGGGATGGGGGTGGGGGGTGAATATATGTGAAAATGTGTAAAGGAGAGCTCCAAAGATTTTTTTAAACTTGGCTCAGAGCAGGGGGTTGTATAAATGACAGGAAATAATTTCACATTGATATCATATTCACAATACACATGACCACTGCTGCCAATCAATTGTCTTAGTGTTCATGCGCCACTCATGTGACTGGGATCAGAATGTGGCTCTGAAGATGGAGGACATATAAAAGGTAAGCATGGGGATTTTCCTTTAGCTTACACAGCCCCTGGCTCTGGTTCCGTTAAAATCTTGTAAATCTTTGTCGTGATCTCTGTCATTGCCTCCATCTCTTCGTTGTTCTTCCTCTTCCTCTATTTCCTTTAAGTCTATTGAGCGTCACACTCAAGAATAACATGAACAATTTTTTTCTTGGGATGATCAAGACTCCACTGGTTTTCCTTGTTTTCTCCTACAACCTTAAAGGCTATGTACACCTTTGGAGGTATTTTTTTTAATTTTTGTATTGAACTTATGTTGAGCTAAAAATCACTTGGTCATTTCAATTGGTCTTTATTAGAAATATGGAGCCTAATTTCTTTGCAGAGCTGAGATTCTCTAGTAGCAGCTCCTGGATTTTCTCTTTTTTTCAGTCGGGGGCCTGGCAGGCTCCTTATCTCTGACCTTAAAAACACTCTTTATAGCTCAATCCAAAGAATGTGACTTAAATAAGTGTTTATGACCTCTTAGACGTTTAGAGATAAGGGTTATTAGTAGGGATGAGCAAACCTGAACTGTAAAGTTCAGGTTCATATCGAACATTGAGGGTTCGGACACCCGAACACGGACTTTGTCACGGAAGTCCGTGTTAGGATGCTGAATAAGGCTACTTTCACACTCGCATTTGGTGCGGATCCGTCATGGATTTGCACAAACGCTTCCGTTCAGATAATACAAACACATGCATCCGTTCAGAACAAATCCGTTTGTATTATCTGTAACATAGCCAAAACTGATCCATCTTGAAAGTCAATGGAGGACGGATCCATTTTCTATTGTGCCATATTGTGTCAGTGAAAATGCATCTGTTTGCCTCCGCATCGTTAGGCGGATGTTGTGGTGTCCGCCTCCAGAGCGGAATGGATGCGGAACAGAGGCAAACTGATGCATTCTGAACGGATCCTTTCAGAAAATGCAAAACTGATCCATTTTGGGCCGCTTGTGAGAGCCCTGAAACGGATCTCACAAACGGACACCAAAACGCCAGTGTGAAAATAGCCTAAAGTGTGTTGAAATCAACAAGCTTTTAAGCTGTGGGCACTCTAAAGCAATCACAGTCATGCCTAGTATTGGCATGGCTGTGATTGACTGGCGCAGCACATGACCCAGCCTGTATAAATGCCGGAACACGTGTGGCACTGCCATTCAGCTCTAACTAGTATAGGGACAGGATGCAGCCAGAGTGAGGATCAGTGTTAGGCAATGAGTCTCTGGGTGCAGTCTAAAATACAGTAAAGCTCTGCATCCATGACACAGAAATAATATTGCTCATCTGGATGTTAATTCTGTGTCTGACCTACTGTGTAGCTATTTTTGGGTGAAATACACCTTCTTTGCATCCGTGACACAGAAATACACTACTTAGTCTGTCTGTTAATGGTGTGTGTGACATAAACCCATATTATGGGGTGAGATACACCTCATTTGCACCCATGACACAAAAATACAATTGTTCATTTGTCTGTCAATTTTGTGGGTAACCTCAAAGAATGAGGAGAGCTTCAAATTAGGAATGTAGCCGTGGTCTTGGTGCTGCTGCTGTTGGTGTAGCTCCTGCTGCAGGGAGAGGACGTGGTCGATCTGTGCCAGCTATGCGCCCAAATGATATACCTTCCTTTGCTGCAGGTGACAGGATGTTCTGCGTTATTTTGTAGGCCCGAGAACTGCTGTACAAATGGTGAGTAGCAGATTGGAAGGCTGAGAGTGCCTCCAGTTCCTTCACAGTGTCTTCCACCGGGTCCCTGCTGAAAGCGCAAAGTTGGCACCGGTGGCCAATGGACATCTTTCTGAGCCCCAAGTTATGCAGTAGTCACTTATGCTTTTTGATGACTTTTCTGGCGGGGGTTCGGTGGGCCATTCACCTAGCCCTGCCCCAGAAGTGGAAGAGATTGCGTGCACTGATGCCCAACCACTTTCATTTGAGGAAGAGGATGTGGGAGGATTTCTGCAGTGTGCAGACCGGCAAGAAAGGCAGGGGTGAGGAGTAGGCGGAGGATGATGTGGAGGATGATGAGGTCCTAGACCCCACATGGAATCAAAGTTATCCGAGTGATGTGTGCAGTTCAGAGGAAGAGGTGGTGGTCACAAAGCGAGGCACAAATGTTCTAAACCTGAGCCACTAGACAGTACACTTTCTACTGCCCACTACGCCGAGGAACTGAGTACACCAAAGCCAGCTGAAAGGAGTTCCCTGAAGTGGCAGTTCTTCAGGCAATGTGCTGACGACACAGGTGGTTTGCACGCTGTGCAGACAGAGCCTGAAACGAGGCATACATTTTCTAAACCTAAGCACCACCTACATGGCCAGGCATCTAAATGCAGAGCACGAGCTGCAGTGGAGTAGACACCTGAAAAACCTCTTGCTCCCTCTTATGCTGTGGTCTTGGCCTCTTACTCCCCCTCTCGAGCAACAGGGCCACCTGGCACCCCGCAAAGAGAGGATGTAACTGCGCCACCACCACCAGTGCTACCGAGCATCTCCACACTATCCCATGGAAGCATTCAGCTGTCCATCTCCCAAACACTGGAGAGAAGGAGGAAGTACCCCTCTACAAATCCGCGATCTCTGGGCCCGAATGCCAGAATTTCCAAATTGCTGGTCTTTGAAATGCTGCCATTCCGATTGGTGGAGATAGACACTTTTAAAAACCTTATGGCGCTGGCTGTCCCACATTACTTGGTTCCAAGCCTCCACTACTTTTCCATGCGGGCCATCCCTGCCCTGCATGAAAAAGTGGCAGACAAAATCAGGTGTGCTCTGCACAATGCATTCAGTGGAAAAATCCACAAAATCAACAATAGGTGGATGTTATATCACCCTAACTGCCCACTGGGTAAATGTAGTGGCGGCAGGGCCTGAAGCGGAAAGCGTTTTGGCGGCTGTCCTATCACCACCAAGGAGTGCTGGACTTTTCTTGTTGCCTCTGACTCCGCTTCCTCCTCTACTGCCTCCTCATACGGTCAGCTTAACACCTGCAACACCAACTTCAGCACAGGCAGGGAGAAACGACAGCAGGCTGTTTTGAAACTCATCTGTTTGGGGGAAATACCCCACACCCTGCAGGAGCTGTGGACGGGCATGGAACAACAGACCTGGTGGTGTGCGATAACTGGCATAATCACATAACAGCTCTGGACCTACCGCATGTGCTGAAGCACATCCCTTGCCTAGTGCATGTGCTGAATTTGGTGGTGTAGAGGTGCAACGGGCACCTCCCCCTAGGGCCCTCTATATAACGCATCCCAGGTGTAGGAAATGCAGAGTGGTGTAATGGTGTGGCCCAAATGTCTCTTTATGTGTGTCACGGTGCTCCTACCTGGATACCGCTGGACCCCAGGCTTTTGCTCCGAAGCAACAAATAGAGGGAATAATTGAGGAATAAAATAATAACTTGAGTCCAGACCTTAAGATGAAGTTCAATGGCAGCTTTACTTGAATAAATGTTTCTCCAAAACGGTTTACAGGCTTTGTCTTGGTTCCAGCAGGCTTTAGCTTAAAACTGGCAGGCAAACTCCACTCTGCTATATATGTTTCTCTATGACTCTGCTGTACTGACAGGCTGGCTGTATAACTCAGCTTCTTCTGTATGCTGCACTTCACTTTGTAGTCTGACTCTAGGTTATGCCAGGGAACTTTCCTCCTGGCTCCTGAGGCTTCAAGCTTTGGCCTCCATGGCCAGCAGAAACGTGCCCCTGCACACTTTTCCCCTAGCTGGGGGTAAGCTAGACTGGAACTAACTGGTCCCTACACTTCCTGCAGGAAGTAGGGCTGGCCCACTCCCCTACAGAGGGGGGTTAGAATGGAATGGTAAGTTTCATTCTATCTAAGTACATCTCTGCCATGTTTGCGGCCGCCTGATGGTGAACCAGGCACATTACATGAACAGTTTCATAACATTAGAAATGCACAGTGTGGAGGACCTAGAATAAATGCATAAGATGACATGAGGTTAGACCAATAAAGACAGTAGCAAGGTGCATAAGTGGAAACACCACTCTGGGGTGTTACAGAGGTTACTGAAGAATTACCCCGCTAACTCAGAGCTTCAGCAGAAAGTGCTGGCTATCTGAGCTCGTTTTCAACATTCTGAAACTGCGGCTTGCCTGTCTGCAGCGTAACTTTGGCCTTCCCGCTCCCCGCCTCATATGCAATGTACCCACAAAGTGGAAATCTTCCTTGCACATGCTGGGGAGACTGTGCGAGCAGAAATAGGTGTTAGTGGAGTTTCAGCTGCAGCACGCACGGGTGACTCGCTCTGCGGAACAGCAACATTTCACCACCAACCATGGAGTGGGCCTCCATGTGGGACTTGTGTGCCGTGTTGCACTGCTTCAAGTACTCCACCAACATGGCCAGTGCTGATGACACCATCATCAGCGTTACTATCCTACTTCCATGTCTCCTTGAAAAAACGCTTATGTCGATGATGGATGAGGTGGTAGGAAGCAGGAACAGGGATTATTCATACGGTTATAAGGCAAGTCGTCCACACGTGGCTTGGAGGGTGGGTTCCTGCACCAACAGCGGCCAGGTACACAACTATCCAGCCAGAGCACAGTTTTGGAGGATGATGATGATAAGCAGGAGGAGGAGGAACCGTGAGTTGAGCGAACACCTAGATGTTCAGGTTCAGGGAGTTCGGCCGAACTTTAAAAAAAAGTTCGGGTTCGGGACCCGAACTTGATCCGAAATTGAACCCGAACCCCATTGAAGTCAATGGGGACCCGAACTTCACTTTATTATTTTCCGTTATAACATGGTTATAACTGAAAATAATAGTATTAGCTTTTTCAGATCTGAGTTTTCGCGATCGTGAAAACTCAGATCCGACAGTATATTCTAACACAGAGGCGTTCCCATGGTGATGGGGACGCTTCAAGATAGAATATACTAAGAACTGTGTACATAACTGCCCCCTGCTGCCTGGCAGCACCCGATCTCTTACAGGGGGCTGTGATCCGCACAATTAACCCCTCAGGTGCCGCACCTGAGGGGTTAATTGTGCAGATCTCAGCCCCCTGTAAGAGATTGGGTGCTGCCAGGCAGCAGGGGCCAGACCCCCCACCCTCCCCAGTATTAAAATAATTGGTGGCCAGTGCGGCCCCCCCACCCCCACCCCCCCTATTAAAATCATTGGTGGTTAGTGCGGCCCCCCTATTAAAATCATTGGTGTCCTTTGCTCTTCTTTCTGCCCAAGGGGCGGCGTTTCAGCTCCACATGGGCGCACACATGCGCCCAACCGCGTTTTCAATTGCCGCCCAGCTCATCAATATTCACTTCGCTGGGCGGCTTCTGCTGTCCTCGACGTTCCGAGATCCCACACATGCCCAATAGAAAGATCTTGGAACGTCAGGGACAGCAGAAGCCGCCCAGCGAAGTGAATATTGATGAGCTGGGCGGCGCTTGAAAACGGCGGTTGGGGGACGTGTGTGCGCCCATGTGGAACTGAAACGCCGCCCCTTGGGCTGAAAGAAGAGCGATTGCATCAGGTTATCAAACATGATTTTGCTGTATTTATAACGTGGACAGGGGTTATACTTTATATGTTTTTAATACACATTAGAAGACCTATGCATGCATATATATAGCTAATTATGCCTATTGGGACTGTCAGTGTCCCTTTAATATTACCCGAACATCAAACCCGAACTTTTACTGAAATGTTCGGGTTCGGGTGCCAAACACCGTAAGGTTCGGTACGAACCCGAACTTTACAGTTTGGGTTCGCTCAACCCTAACCGTGTTCACAGCAGGGTGGCACCCAAAGCAGTTCATGGGCATCTCTAGAGCGTGACTGGGGGATACAGACAATACACCTCCCACCAAGGACAGATTGTCGTTGTCTCTGGGCAGCCTGGCACACATGAGCGATTACATGCTGCAGTGTCTCAGTTGTCCTCATTCTTACCAGTGATGATTACTTAGTGGCCACTCTGCTGGATCCTCACTACAAGGACAACATGACATCTTTACTTCTGTCACTGGAGCAGGATTGGAAGATGTGTGAATATAACTGCACGTGGGTAGACGCGATATTGACGACATTCCTACCTTGACAGTAGGGGCTCAGTGGAAGCACACCGAAGAGGAGGAGGAGGAAGTCACCAACACAGCTGGGGCACCGGAACTACCTCAGAAGGGAGGGTTAGCATGGAAAACCTTCGTCAGCAGGCCTCAACATCCAGCACCACCGTCTGATACGGACCATATTAGGCTACTTTCACACTCGCGTTTTGTACGGATCCGTCATGATTGAATCCGTTCCGATATTGCAAACGTCTGCATCCGTTTAGAACAGATTTGTTTCTATTATCTTTAACATAGCCAAGACTGATCCGTCATGAACTCCATTGAAAGTCAAAGGAGGACAGATCCGTTTTCTATTGTGCCAGATTGTGTCAGTGAAAACGGATCTGTCCCCATTGACTTACATTGTGTGCCAGGACGGATCCGTTTGGCTCAGTTTCATCAGATGGACACCAAACGCAGCAAGCAGCATTTTGGTGTCCACTTCCAGAGCGGAATGGAGACTGAACTGAGGAAAACTGATGCATTCTGAGCGGATCCTTTTCCATTCAGAATGCATTAGAATGCAAACTGATCCGTTTTGGACCTGAACGGATCTCACAAACGGAAAGCCAAAACGCGAGTGTGAAAGTAGACTTAGCAGGACCAGTGGCGGATCCAGAGCCTGGTCTCGAGAGGGGCACTTCCATTATTTTCTGTCCGACGCCACAAAACAATGGTGCTTATAGAACAGACTACACAGTGTAGAGGTATACTGTATATTGTGGGGCACAGTGTAGAGGTATACGGTATATTGTGTGGCACAGTGTAGAGGTATACTGTATATTGTGGGGCACAGTGTATGCTATACAGTATGTGTATAACAAACATATTTCACATGAAAACTTACAATTACTTGGCTTGACCATTGGGGATCTTGGACACCACTTCCACACTTTGGCTAGGGGCTCGGCGGAGCTAATGTGTTTTATCCTAAAAAGGAAGATTTCATAATAAGGATTTGGAGAAGGGGCAGAGGGATAGCAGAGCAGGGAGAGGCGTGTGCTGCTACTAGGGGCTCATACCATGGGGGAGTAATAAAGCCCACCATAATGCCCCCCAGTAGAAATAATTCTCCTTATAATGTGCAGAAAATACCCCCTTGTAATGCCCCAGGTGAGCTAATGTCCCCATATTGCCCCCATAATGTGCCAGTATAAAATACCCCTATATAGTGCCCCCAGTAAATGCCCCCATAGTGCTCCACACCCTCCTTCCTCCTAGTGCCCCCCATAATGTACCAGTATAAAATGTTCCAGTAGATGCCCTCAGTGTCCCCCATAATTTGCAAGTATAAAATACCCCTTCTTAGTGCCCCCCGTAGATGACTCCATAGTACTCCTCTCCCCCCCTTCCCCATAGTACCCACCATAATGTGTCCCAGTATAAAATTGTACTGTACAGAGCCCCCCATATAAAATACCCCTTCTTTGTGGCCTCAGTACATGCCCCTATGGTGCCCCCAATGATGTTCCAGTAACAAGAGCAATCACCCCATCATGTGCCAGTAATAACAGCCCCCCCATGTGCCAACAATAACAGCCCCCCCATGTGCCAGCAATAACAGCCCCCCCATGTGCCAGTAATAACAGCCCCCCATGTGCCAGTAATAACAGCCCTCCATGTGCCAGCAGTAACAGCCCCCATGTGCCAGCAATAACAGGCCCCCCATGTGCCAGCAATAACAGGCCCCCCATGTGCCAGCAATAACAGCCCCCCCATGTGCCAGTAATAACAGCCCCCCCATGTGCCAGCAATAACAGCCCCTCATGTGCCAGCAATAACAGCCCCCCCATGTGCTAGCAATAACAGCCCCCCCCATGTGCCAGTAATAACAGCCCCACCATGTGCCAGCAATAACAGCCCCCCATGTGCCAGTAATAACAGCCCCCCATGTGCCAGTAATAACAGCCCCCCATGTGCCAGTAATAACAGCCCCCCATGTGCTAGTAATAACAGCCCCCATGTGCCAGTAATAACAGCCCCCCATGTGCCAGTAATAACAGCCCCCCATGTGCCAGCAATAACAGCCCCCCATGTGCCAGTAATAATAGCCCCCCCATGTGCCAATAATAACAGCCCCCCATGTGCCAGTAATAACAGCCCCCCCATATGCCAGCAATAACAGCCCCCCATGTGCTAGTAATAACAGCCCCCCATGTGCCAGTAATAACAGCCCCCCATGTGCCAGCAATAACAGCCCCCCCATGTGCCAGTAAAAGTATTGTATATATAAAAAAAACAAACACATACTTACCTCCATGTCAGCGATGCGATGCAGGCCTCTTCCGGCCTGTGTCCCGCGCTGTACAGCTCAGGTGGCGCAATGACGTCATCACGCCGCCTGTGCCGGCCTCTGATAGGCTGCCGGCCTGGTGCCTGCAGCCTATCAGAGGAAGAAAAAGGGACACGCCTCTCCCTCCCCTGCCTCAGCACAGTCATCTGTATCGCTGTCCTGAGGACGGCGATACAGACTACTATGGAGATGAACGTTTACACTTTGGAGGTGCTGGCCTGCCCTGTGGCAAGTGTGTTGTCGGAATGTGTGTTTAGTACGGCAAAGGAGGTGATAACGGACAGGCACATCCACCTGTCCACAGCTAACATTCATTAAAATGAACCAGTCATGGATCCCACAGGACTTGTCCTTACCTTTGGCAGAGTAGAGTATACCGGCCACACCTAGCCATCGTTATACTCCAGCATAGTTTGTGCATTATTTTTTGCCGATTCCCAATGTGTTGAGGCCTCCCCAAATAAAAAAAATAAAATAAAAATAAAAAAAACTCCACAAAAACAGTGTTGGCTACCTCATCCGCCTCTTACACTTACATCGCAATGTCCACGGCGTCCTCAACCTCCTACTCCACTTCGACCTCCGCCTCCTGGTTCAATATTTATTTTTTATCTATTCTATGTTATTTGAAGTCATTTCCCTATCCACATTTGTTTGCCGTTTAATTGTCCTGCTCTTACCCTCATTTTTTGTCTCAGCCCTTTCTGAGACACTTTTATAGCCATTTTACAGCACCAAATTTGAGGTCCCCATTGACTACTATGGAGTTTGGGTTTGAGTTTGGGTCAATTTCTAAAGTTCTACCAAACCTGTCGAACCCGAATATCCACGGGTCTGCTCATCCCTAGTTATTAGATGACCGGAACAAAGCAAAAGTACCAGTAACACAGTAAGAAAAACTGTTAACCCTCTGTGACAGAACGGCTCAATATTTTTAATAAATACCAATTGAAAATATCATTTTAGCCAAAAATGAGTAAAACTCAAAAATTGTCTCCAAATGTGTAAATAGCCTTTAAGTTAATTGAGGCTACATTGGCAGGTGCCCGGCATGAGGGACAGAGACCTCTAGACATTTTCATGTACTCCTACCCTGTTATGTCTCCAAGTCTACTCCATCATTCAACCTTTAACAGGTCATTATTTGGGTCTGTTCTAGCTAGATCAGGAATAATACCATGTGTCTGACCGGTCTAACTATTCACGCATATTTTTGCCATAGAAATTATGATTTTTGATATGTCTGGAGTCCAACCAACAGTTATTTTTTGGTGGCCATTCCAACAACAAAATGTATTGTTGAAAGCATTGCAACCTCTCTAATGGATGGTAGAAATAAAGGTTCACGAGGTTGCCTGAGAGGGGTTTTATTCTTGCTGATCCCCAACCCTCCTGTTCTGACATTTAACTAGTTCCCACTGGTCCGGTCTTCCCAGTCTGATGTTTCTATGCTGCGAAATGCCTGGACATGCCTGCTCATTCAATCACCTCTAACAATAATGATCTACCTCATTCATTAAGCAAACATTGCCTGGAATTTCTTTGGTAGGAAGCTGAGACCATTGGAGGTCAGTGAAGTGTCAGAGTGCGAGGGTATGTCCTCTTTTTAATTCTACTCTGAGCCCTTTCCAATGAATTTTCCCACCTGGACACCCCCTTTTGTTCTTTATGACTATTGTCCACAAAAGTTGTATGCCTTCAACAATACCTTCATGTTAGAAGAATCTCTAATAACCTGTTTGGACCCTTAGTGATCAGCTGTCATCTACAAGAGAACCTCACAGCAAGTGTGCAGATCTACTGTATAACTTCATTGTCAAAAAGAAACTGAAACATCACACTTGGTCATTAAAGTCAATACTCAGTTCTTGTATAGCGCTGACATGGTGGTTCCTTCCCAGATAGACAACCTGTTCTACTTCATGGTCAATATTTCTCAGTATGTCTTCTCGCTTGTTCATTCCCACAAGCCTTTTCCAACTAGAGGAGACTGAGCTAATAACCATGTTAAAGTTTAGACGGAGAGGGTAGACATGTTGAGAAATAAGAGTGAGGATATATGTAAATGTGTAGATGTCACATTCCTAGTTGTGGACATCTGCCAACACATTCATGCCCTTTAACTCCAGACACAATGAACTCTATGGAGCAGGAGTAATGGACAACAGAATTCAAAAGATTTTTTTATTCCCCTCCATATACAGAGTGTGTCATTGCTCAGAACTAGTGCACTTGATGGCCCCATGTACAATCCAAGAGAAGAGAAAGTCAGTGAATTACATGTATATTCAACCAGCATTTTCATAGTAGGGTGAGGGTTCAGTGGTTGTTGGAAGCCATATAGACAAAGCTATAGGGTGTCTACTGTCCTAAATGTAAACAGCATGATCTTCAGGTTTTGGTTTTATGGTTATAATTAGGATCCTTCTGGAGGAGACAGTTATGTCCATAGAATGAAAATCTTTCCACCAGAGGAAAAGCCGGTCACAGAAGAGACAATTTGACCAGCAAACTGATGAAATATTTCATTTTTTTAAACCTGGTTGATAAGAGCTCAGTAACTGCATGAAAAGTTTGTGACACATCAAAATCTTTAATTACAGAGAAACCGGGAGGATGCCCAATATCTCCATATAGACCGTGTGATCCATTTCCTGAAGATGAATGCAAATCAGACGCAGAATGTACAGGAAACAAGAAGTGCTGCTACTATGGATGCAATAGAAATTGCAGGGTTCCCGTCAAGGGTGAGTACAATAGAAACCAAACTCAACAAGTAGATGGAGCAGATTATTAGACAGGATTTGGCACCTGGTGCAGGAGTCTGAGAGAGCGGTGGGTAACTGACCAGCTCCACCTGATCTGCCAAAACCTGCTTTCACACAAACACATCTCAGAGGTCTATTCTGCTTCACTGGTGTCATCATATGAGAGCTCCACAAGGTTCTCTGTGCTCATGTAGAAGTAATGTTTCTAGTGTCATTAAGTACATTTCTTTTAGGTACATAAATTATGTAATCTATACTGATCCTGAGTTACATCCTGTATTATACCCCAGAGCTGCACTCACTATTCTGCTGGTGCAGTCACTGTGTACATACATTACATTACTTATCCTGTACTGATCCTGAGTTACATCCTGTATTATACCCCAGAGCTGCACTCACTATTCTTCTGGTGCAGTCACTGTGTACATACATTACATTACTTATCCTGTACTGATCCTGAGTTACATCCTGTATTATACTCCAGAGCTGCACTCACTATTCTGCTGGTGCAGTCACTGTGTACATACATTACTTATCCTGTACTGATCCTGAGTTACATCCTGTATTATACTCCAGAGCTGCACTCACTATTCTGCTGGTGCAGTCACTGTGTACATACATTACTTATTCTGTACTGATCCTGAGTTACATCCTGTATTATACTCCAGAGCTGCACTCACTATTCTGCTGGTGCAGTCACTGTGTACATACATTACATTACTTATCCTGTACTGATCCTGAGTTACATCCTGTATTATACTCCAGAGCTGCACTCACTATTCTGATGGTGCAGTCACTGTGTACATACATTACATTACTTATCCTGTACTGATCCTGAGTTAAATCCTGTATTATACTCCAGAGCTGCACTCACTATTCTGCTGGTGCAGTCACTGTGTACATACATTACTTATCCTGTACTGATCCGGAGTTACATCCTGTATTATACTCCAGAGCTGCACTCACTATTCTGCCATTATCTCAATATCTCTCTCATTGATGTTGCTCTTCCAGTCACTCAGGATATGTAGTGTCGATACTTTAGGAAAATTATTTCTTTAGTTTCATCGGGAAATCTAATTAAATGACCATTTTTTTCTCCAGAGAAGCCCGGGAGATGCCCACCACCCAGCATCGTGTGCTTACCTGTGTTTCCCAGTGTGTCGCCTCCAAAATGTAGAGTGGACAGTGATTGTACAGGAAACAAGAAATGCTGCATCATAACATGTGGTCCAGAGTGCATCAATGTGTAATAAGTGATGTGCGGCCGGCTGGATGCATCTCCGTCCCTCACAGCGGAGGACACATCGCTGATCAGCCTCAGTAATTCTCTCTTCTCGCGGCTTTTCCTTCTCTAGTTGCAGATAAACCTGGAGGTGACAGCGGTGAAGACCCTCAGGGCCGGATCAGCTGCCCCAGGTGCTTAGTCTGAATACACCCCCATTAAAGGCAGATTTCTCCTCCTTCTCAGCGATCATAGTGACATTTATAAATGTAATAAAGCAGAAGATGAAAAATGAGACTGAGATCTATCATTGACCGTCCATTGTGATGCATTAAATTATTACTGGTGGCCGAGAAATGTAATTCCTGCTGATTGACCCTGACATTAGACCCTGCAGTCTAGAGCAGGGCGAGGTCCTGGTGGTCAGAGGTGAGGACTGCGCTCAACCAGACTCATGTGCTGAACCGGTAAATACAGACGGAGCACAATGTACAAGTATCTGTATTCATACAATGACTATATAACACCGCCATACAGTGACTGGAGATGGTTCGACAAATTTCCCAAAAATATTTGATCCAAATATATTTGTGACAAATAGTGTTTAAAAAAAACGGCTCTTTCCTGTCTGCAGAGAGCCTTTATAGGGGTGTAGAACACTGTGCCTGTATAGGGGTGTAGAACACTGTGCCTTTATAGGGGTGTAGAACACTGTGCCTTTATAGGGGTGTAGAACACTGTGCCTGTATAGTGGTGTAGAACACTGTGCCTGTATAGGGGTGTAGAACACTGTGCCTGTATAGGGGTGTAGAACACTGTGCCTGTATAGGGGTGTAGAACACTGTGCCTGTATAGGGGTGTAGAACACTGTGCCTGTATAGGGGTGTAGAACACTGTGCCTGTATAGGGGTGTAGAACACTGTGCCTGTATAGGGGTGTAGAACACTGTGCCTGTATAGGGGTGTAGAACACTGTGCCTGTATAGGGGTGTAGAACACTGTGCCTGTATAGGGGTGTAGAACACTGTGCCTGTATAGGGGTGTAGAACACTGTGCCTTTATAGGGGTGTAGAACACTGTGCCTGTATAGGGGTGTAGAACACTGTGCCTTTATAGGGGTGTAGAACACTGTGCCTTTATAGGGGTGTAGAACACTGTGCCTTTATAGTGGTGTAGAACACTGTGCCTGTATAGTGGTGTAGAACACTGTGCCTGTATAGGGGTGTAGAACACTGTGCCTGTATAGTGGTGTAGAACACTGTGCCTTTATAGGGGTGTGGAACACTGTGCCTGTATAGTGGTGTGGAACACTGTGCCTGTATAGGGGTGTAGAACACTGTGCCTGTATAGGGGTGTAGAACACTGTGCCTGTATAGGGGTGTAGAACACTGTGCCTGTATAGTGGTGTAGAACACTTTGCCTGTATAGGGGTGTAGAACACTGTGCCTTTATAGGGGTGTAGAACACTGTGCCTGTATAGTGGTGTGGAACACTGTGCCTGTATAGGGGTGTAGAACACTGTGCCTGTATAGCGGTGTAGAACACTGTGCCTGTATAGGGGTGTAGAACACTGTGCCTTTATAAGGGTGTAGAACACTGAGCCTTTATAGGGGTGTAGAACACTGTGCCTGTATAGGGGTGTAGAACACTGTGCCTGTATAGTGGTGTAGAACACTGTGCCTGTATAGGGGTGTAGAACACTGTGCCTGTATAGGGGTGTAGAACACTGTGCCTTTATAGGGGTGTAGAACACTGTGCCTTTATAGGGGTGTAGAACACTGTGCCTGTATAGTGGTGTAGAACACTGTGCCTTTATAGGGGTGTAGAACACTGTGCCTGTATAGGGGTGTAGAACACTGTGCCTGTATAGGGGTGTAGAACACTGTGCCTGTATAGGGGTGTAGAACACTGTGCCTCTATAGGGGTGTAGAACACTGTGCCTGTATAGAGGTGTAGAACACTGTGCCTGTATAGAGGTGTAGAACACTGTGCCTGTATAGAGGTGTAGAACACTGTGCCTGTATAGCGGTGTAGAACCCTGTGCCTGTATAGGGGTGTAGAACACTGTACCTGTATAGGGGTGTAGAACACTGTGCCTTTATAGGGGTGTAGAACACTGTGCCTGTAGAGGGGTGTAGAACACTGTGCCTGTGTCACGGATGGTGTACAGGAAACAAGATGATACAAATAACATACGATGACTCACTGGATCCACAACTAAGGAACAAAAAGGGAGACCCCTGCAATCGACCTGCCGCTCTCCCTTATTGCTCAGCCTATGCGACCACTCTAAAGGTGAATGGGCGCATATCCACGTACCTCGGCTATCTGAACCTGAAGGCCCTACAATAGTGAGGGGACACGACCACCGGCTCCCTACACAGACACGGAGGGAGTCAGGGTCACCTGGATCCAGACAACAGAAAATCATAAATACTAAAACAACACTTATCTGCAGACGAACTGAGAACTGGTAGTTGGGAGCTGGGAGCTGAAGACAGCATGCACACTCATTCCAGGAAGTTGTATCAGCCACACCCAACTACCTTATGGGGGAGAATATAAAGGGAGGTAATGAGTCTGACTGCATGACAGCTGAGATAGCCTAACAAGGTGAGAAACAGAAACCAAAACAAAGAAACTCAAGGGGGAGGATCTGAACGACTCCTGTCAGAGCTTCTCAGCTGTCTAGTTGTGACAGTACCCCTCCCTCTAGGAGTGGACTCCGGACACTCAGGGCCCACCTTCTCAGGATGGGACCTATGGAAAGCCCTGATGAGGCGAGAGGCCTTAATGTCCGTCACTGGGAGCCACATCCTCTCCTCAGGACCATAACCCTCCCAATGAACGAGGTACTGGAGGGAACCGCGGACAAGACGAGAATCCACAATCCTAGAGACCTGAAATTCAAGATTCCCATCAACCATAATCGGAGGAGGAGGCAAAGGTGAGGGTACAATAGGTTGAACATAAGGTTTCAATAAGGACTTATGGAAAACATTATGGATCTTCCAAGTCTGAGGAAGATCAAGACGGTAGGCAACAGGATTGATGACAGACAGGATCTTGTAAGGCCCAATAAACCTAGGACCCAACTTCCAGGAGGGAACCTTCAATTTGATATTCTTGGTAGACAGCCACACCAAATCACCAACATTCAGGTCCGGACCAGGCATACGTCTCTTATCCGCCACACGCTTATATCTCTCACTCATATTCTTTAGATTATCCTGAATATTTTGCCAAATGGATGACAAAGACGAGGAGAATCTGTCCTCATCTGGCAAACCAGAAGAGCCCTCTCCAGAGAAAGTCCCAAACTGCGGATGAAACCCATATGCACCAAAAAATGGTGACTTATCAGAGGACTCCTGACGACGGTTATTTAAAGCAAACTCAGCAAGGGACAAAAATGAACACCAATCCTCCTGATTCTCCGCCACAAAACAGCGCAGATATGTCTCCAGATTCTGATTGACACGCTCTGTCTGGCCATTCGACTGCGGATGGAAAGCAGAAGAGAATGACAAGCGAACCCCCAAGCGAGAACAGAAAGCCTTCCAGAATCTGGAAACAAACTGCGTGCCCCTATCAGAGACTATGTCAGAAGGAATCCCATGCAATTTGACAATGTGGTCAACAAATGCCTGCGCCAGCGTCTTAGCATTGGGCAAACCGGGAAAAGGGATAAAGTGCACCATTTTGCTATAACGGTCCACCACCACCAGAATCACAGACTTCCCCGAGGAACGAGGCAAGTCCGTTATGAAGTCCATGGACAGATGTGTCCAAGGACGGGAAGGAATGGGCAAAGGAAGGAGAGGACCTGATGGCCGTGAGTGAGGGACCTTGGCACGAGCGCAAGTCTCGCAAGCTGCCACAAAACCCTCAACCGACTTACGAAGCGCAGGCCACCAGAATCTCCGAGCAATGAGATCCAGTGTGGCTCTTGTCCCCGGGTGCCCAGCAAGGACCGTATCATGGTGTTCTTTAAAAATCTTGTGTCTCAAAGCGAGAGGCACAAACAACCTCCCAGGAGGACAAAGATCAGGAGCTTCTGACTGGGCTGCCTGCACCTCTGCCTCCAATTCAGGAAAAAGAGCAGAGACCACCACACCTTCAGCTAAAATGGGACCCGGGTCTTCAAAATTCCCACCTCCCGGGAAACAACGTGACAGGGCATCTGCCTTCACATTCTTAACCCCAGGGCGGAACGTAACAACAAAATTAAACCTTGAAAAGAACAAAGACCATCTGGCCTGTCTCGGGTTCAGACGCTTGGCTGACTCCAAGTAGGCCAGATTTTTATGGTCAGTAAACACGGTAATAGGGTGTCTGGCTCCCTCTAGCCAATGGCGCCATTCCTCAAAAGCCAACTTGATGGCCAACAATTCCCTATCTCCCACATCATAATTTCTCTCTGCGGAGGAGAGCTTCTTTGAGAAAAAGAAACACACGGTTGCCATTTGGCAGGAGAGGAACCCTGAGACAAGACCGCCCCCACCCCTACCTCAGAAGCATCAACCTCAACTATGAAGGGTAAGGAAACATCAGGTTGTACTAGGATGTGAGCGGAAGCAAAACTCTCCTTGATATCAGAAAAGGCCTTACGCGCCTCTACCGACCAGGAAGAAAAATCTACCCCCTTTCTGGTCATATCCGTGAGTGGTTTAACAACAGAGGAATAATTCAAAATAAATTTCCTGTAATAATTAGCAAAGCCCAAAAAACGCATCAGCGCCTTCTGATTCTCAGGAAGCTCCCACTCAAGCACAGCGCGGACCTTCTCGGGGTCCATGCGAAAACCAGAAGCGGAGACAAGAAACCCCAGAAATTGGATCTCTGGAACCGCAAACACACATTTTTCCAGTTTCGCGTATAATTTATTCTCCCGCAGGATGAGCAAGACCTGACGTAAGTGTTCCTTATGAGTTTTGAAATCAGGAGAAAAAAATCAAAATGTCATCCAAATACACTAATACAAATTTTCCCATTAAATGATAAAAAATGCTGTTGACGAAATGCTGAAAAACGGCTGGGGCATTCATCAAACCAAAAGGCATAACCAAATTCTCAAAATGGCCCTCAGGGGTATTGAAAGCCGTCTTCCATTCGTCTCCTTCTCTGACCCTAACCAGGTTGTATGCCCCTCTTAGGTCTAATTTGGAAAAGACTTTCGCCCCAACAACCTGGTTAAACAAATCTGGGATTAAAGGAAGCGGATACGGATCACGAATAGTGATACTGTTCAGCTCCCTGAAATCCAGACAAGGTCTTAAAGAACCATCTTTTTTCTTAACAAAGAAAAAACCAGCGGCAACAGGTGACTTTGAGGGTCGTATGTGTCCTTTTCTCAGACTCTCAGAGATATAAGCACGCATCGCGACCCTCTCAGGTTGGGAAAGATTGTATAAACGAGATTTAGGCAGCTTGGCACCTGGGATGAGATCAATAGGGCAATCATACTCCCTGTGCGGAGGCAAATCCTGAACTCCACTCTCAGAGAAAACATCCAAAAATTCAGAGAGGAAAGGTGGTACAGTTTTAGTAGAAACCTCAGAAATAGATGTTATGAGGCAATTCTCTCTGCAAAAGTCACTCCAACCATTTATTTGCCTCGCTGGCCAATCAATGGTGGGGTTATGTTTAGAGAGCCAGGGTAGCCCCAACACTAGAGGAGTAGGCAAACCGCTAAGGACGAAACATGACACATCCTCAACATGAGTATCATTCACAATTAAACGGATATTGTGAACTATGCCCTTTAATGATTTCTGAGAAAGTGGAGCTGAATCAATAGAAAAAACAGGAATATCCTTTCCCAAAGTGCAAACCTGGAAACCATGAGTTATTGCAAATTGGTTATCAATGAGGTTGACAGCTGCTCCACTATCCACAAAAATCTCACAAAAAATGCTCTTGCTCTCTAGCGCCACCCTAGCAGGCAGGACAAAACGGGAACTACAAGCAAAAGACAATTCTTCAATTTCCGCCTCAACCCTGCCAATAGTAACAGACGGAATATTCTTAAAAGATTTCTTCCTTTTTGTCTCTTTATTACTCCCAGAAAACTGCCTGAATCTCCTAGAGGGACAAACATTTGCCAGATGATTTATACCTCCACAACAAAAACAAACCCTCCCATGCGGGCTGAATCCTCTATTGTCAGAGGCAATCAACCCCAGCTGCATGGGCTCCGGCTCAGAAGGGGCTGACTGCGACTGAGACCCCTGTGCACAGAATGACACCGTTGCACTGTCCCGGGACTGAGTATGACAGGAAGGAGAGATCTCTCCTCTCTCTCTAAAACGCCTGTCAATACGAACAGCCTGAGACATAGCAGAATTCAAGGAGGTAGGTCTTTCATGAAAGGCAAATGCATCTTTCAATCCCTCAGAAAGACCATAACAAAATTGACTTCGGAGTGCAGCATCATTCCAACCCGTATCTGCTGCCCATCTCCGAAATTCTGAGCAGTATATCTCTGCGGATTGTTTACCCTGGCATAACAGACGTAGTCTAGACTCAGCCAGAGCAATACGATCCGGATCATCATATATCTGACCCAGGGCTAAAAAGAATTCATCCACTGAACGGAGGGGTTGTGCCCTCTCCGGCAGCGAAAAGGCCCAGGACTGAGCATTACCCCTGAGCAGCGATATAATGATGCCCACCCTTCGTTCTTCATCACCGGAAGAATGGGGAAGAAGGCGAAAATGGAGTTTGCAGGCCTCTCTAAAACGTACAAAATTCTCACTACCCCCGGAAAACGTATCCGGGAGCGAAATCTTAGGCTCAGCACAAACTCCATGAACGCAAGCTGAACCGGTCACTTGAAACTGAGAAAAAGTCTTACGGAGATCAGCTACCTCCAAAGCAAGACCCTGAAAGCGTTCAGCCAAAAGTGAAACCGGATCCATGCTAGACGGTTTTGGTGGCTGATAATGTCACGGATGGTGTACAGGAAACAAGATGATACAAATAACATACGATGACTCACTGGATCCACAACTAAGGAACAAAAAGGGAGACCCCTGCAATCGACCTGCCGCTCTCCCTTATTGCTCAGCCTATGCGACCACTCTAAAGGTGAATGGGCGCATATCCACGTACCTCGGCTATCTGAACCTGAAGGCCCTACAATAGTGAGGGGACACGACCACCGGCTCCCTACACAGACACGGAGGGAGTCAGGGTCACCTGGATCCAGAAAACAGAAAATCATAAATACTAAAACAATACTTATCTGCAGACGAACTGAGAAATGGTAGTTGGGAGCTGGGAGCTGGGAGCTGGGAGCTGAAGACAGCATGCACACTCATTCCAGGAAGTTGTATCAGCCACACCCAACTACCTTATGGGGGAGAATATAAAGGGAGGTAATGAGTCTGACTGCATGACAGCTGAGATAGCCTAACAAGGTGAGAAACAGAAACCAAAACAAAGAAACTCAAGGGGGAGGATCTGAACGACTCCTGTCAGACCTTCTCAGCTGTCTAGTTGTGACAGCCTGTATAGTGGTGTAGAACACTGTGCCTTTATAGGGGTGTAGAACACTGTGCCTGTATAGTGGTGTAGAACACTGTGCCTGTATAGGGGTGTAGAACACTGTGCCTGTATAGGGGTGTAGAACACTGTGCCTGTATAGGGGTATAGAACACTGTGCCTTTATAGGGGTGTAGAACACTGAGCATTTATAGGGGTGTAGAACACAGTGCCTGTATAGGGGTGTAGAACACTGTGCCTGTATAGGGGTGTAGAACACTGTGCCTGTATAGGGGTGTAGAACACTGTGCCTGTATAGGGGTGTAGAACACTGTGCCTGTATAGGGGTGTAGAACACTGTGCCTGTATAGTGGTGTAGAACACTGTGCCTGTATAGGGGTGTAGAACACTGTGCCTTTATAGGGGTGTAGAACACTGTGCCTTTATAGGGGTGTAGAACACTGTGCCTATATAGGGGTGTAGAACACTGTGACTCTATAGGGGTGTAGAACACTGTGCCTGTATAGAGGTGTAGAGCACTGTGCCTGTATAGGGGTGTAGAACACTGTGCCTGTATAGTGGTGTAGAACACTGTGCCTGTATAGGGGTGTAGAACACTGTGCCTGTATAGTGGTGTAGAATACTGTGCCTGTATAGCGGTGTAGAACACTGTGCCTGTATAGTGGTGTAGAACACTGTACCTGTATAGGGGTGTAGAACACTGTGCTTGTATAGGGGTGTAGAACACTGTGCCTTTATAGGGGTGTAGAACACTGTGCCTGTATAGTGGTGTAGAACACTGTGAGTGTATACGGGTGTAGAACACTTTGCCTTTATAGGGGTGTAGAACACTGTGCCTGTATAGGGCTATAGAACACTGTGCCTCTATAGGGGTGTATAACACTGTGCCTGTATAGAGGTGTAGAACACTGTGCCTGTATAGCGGTGTAGAACACTGTGCCTGTATAGCGGTGTAGTACACTGTGCCTGTATAGCGGTGTAGAACACTGTGCCTGTATAGCGGTGTAGAACACTGTGCCTGTATAGCGGTGTAGAACACTGTGCCTCTATATGGGTGTAGAACACTGTGCCTGTATAGAGGTGTAGAACACTGTGCCTGTATAGGGGTGTAGAACACTGTGCCTGTATAGGGGTGTAGAACAATGTGCCTGTATAGGGGTGTAGAACACTGTGCCTGTATAGTGGTGTAGAACACTGTGCCTGTATAGCGGTGTAGAACACTGTGCCTGTATAGTGGTGTAGAACACTGTGCCTGTATAGTGGTGTAGAACACTGTGCCTGTATAGGGGTGTAGAACACTGTGCCTTTATAGGGGTGTAGAACACTGTGCCTTTATAGGGGTGTAGAACACTGTGCCTGTATAGAGGTGTAAAACACTGTGCCTGTATAGGGGTGTAGAACACTGTGCCTTTATAGTGGTGTAGAACACTGTGCCTGTATAGAGGTGTAGAACACTGTGCCTGTATAGGGGTGTAGAACACTGTGCCTGTATAGGGGTGTAGAACACTGTGCCTGAATAGAGGTGTAGAACACTGTGCCTGTATAGGGGTGTAGAACACTGTGCCTTTATAGGGGTGTAGAACACTGTGCCTGTATAGAGTGTAGAACACTGTGCCTGTATAGGGGTGTAGAACACTGTGCCTGTATAGGGGTGTAGAACACTGTGCCTGTATAGTGGTGTAGAACACTTTGCCTGTATAGGGGTGTAGAACACTGTGCCTTTATAGGGGTGTAGAACACTGTGCCTGTATAGTGGTGTGGAACACTGTGCCTGTATAGGGCTATAGAACACTGTGCCTCTATAGGGGTGTATAACACTGTGCCTGTATAGAGGTGTAGAACACTGTGCCTGTATAGCGGTGTAGAACACTGTGCCTGTATAGCGGTGTAGTACACTGTGCCTGTATAGCGGTGTAGAACACTGTGCCTGTATAGCGGTGTAGAATACTGTGCCTGTATAGCGGTGTAGAACACTGTGCCTCTATATTGGTGTAGAACACTGTGCCTGTATAGAGGTGTAGAACACTGTGCCTGTATAGGGGTGTAGAACACTGTGCCTGTATAGGGGTGTAGAACACTGTGCCTGTATAGGGGTATAGAACACTGTGCCTGTATAGTGGTGTAGAACACTGTGCCTGTATAGCGGTGTAGAACACTGTGCCTGTATAGGGGTGTAGAACACTGTGCCTGTATAGTGGTGTAGAACACTGTGCCTGTATAGAGGTGTAGAACACTGTGCCTGTATAGGGGTGTAGAACACTGTGCCTTTATAGGGGTGTAGAACACTGTGCCTGTATAGAGGTGTAGAACACTGTGCCTGTATAGGGGTGTAGAACACTGTGCCTGTATAGGGGTGTAGAACACTGTGCCTGTATAGTGGTGTAGAACACTTTGCCTGTATAGGGGTGTAGAACACTGTGCCTTTATAGGGGAGTAGAACACTGTGCCTGTATAGTGGTGTAGAACACTGTGCCTGTATAGGGGTGTAGAACACTGTGCCTGTATAGCGGTGTAGGACACTGTGCCTGTATAGTGGTGTAGAACACTGTGCCTGTATAGGGGTGTAGAACACTGTGCCTTTATAAGGGTGTAGAACACTGTGCCTTTATAGGGGTGTAGAACACTGTGCCTGTATAGGGGTGTAGAACACTGTGCCTGTATAGTGGTGTAGAACACTGTGCCTGTATAGGGGTGTAGAACACTGTGCCTGTATAGGGGTGTAGAACACTGTGCCTGTATAGGGGTGTAGAACACTGTGCCTGTATAGGGGTGTAGAACACTGTGCCTGTATAGTGGTGTAGAACACTGTGCCTGTATAGCGGTGTAGAACACTGTGCCTGTATAGTGGTGTAGAACACTGTGCCTGTATAGGGGTGTAGAACACTGTGCCTTATAGGGGTGTAGAACACTGTGCCTTTATAGGGTGTAGAACACTGTGCCTGTATAGGGGTGTAGAACACTGTGCCTTTATAGGGTGTAGAACACTGAGCTTTATAGGGGTGTAGAACACTGTGCCTGTATAGGGGTGTAGAACACTGTGCCTGTATAGTGGTGTAGAACACTGTGCCTGTATAGTGGTGTAGAACACTGTGCCTGTATAGGGGTGTAGAACACTGTGCCTTTATAGGGGTGTAGAACACTGTGCCTTTATAGGGGTGTAGAACACTGTGCCTGTATAGAGGTGTAGAACACTGTGCCTGTATAGGGGTGTAGAACACTGTGCCTGTATAGGGGTGTAGAACACTGTGCCTGTATAGAGGTGTAGAACACTGTGCCTGTATAGGGGTGTAGAACACTGTGCCTGTATAGGGGTGTAGAACACTGTGCCTGTATAGGGGTGTAGAACACTGTGCCTGTATAGTGGTGTAGAACACTGTGCCTGTATAGTGGTGTAGAACACTTTGCCTGTATAGGGGTGTAGAACACTGTGCCTTTATAGGGGTGTAGAACACTGTGCCTGTATAGTGGTGTGGAACACTGTGCCTGTATAGGGGTGTAGAACACTGTGCCTGTATAGCGGTGTAGAACACTGTGCCTGTATAGGGGTGTAGAACACTGTGCCTTTATAAGGGTGTAGAACACTGAGCTTTATAGGGGTGTAGAACACTGTGCCTGTATAGGGGTGTAGAACACTGTGCCTGTATAGTGGTGTAGAACACTGTGCATGTATAGGGGTGTAGAACACTGTGCCTGTATAGGGGTGTAGAACACTGTACCTGTATAGGGGTGTAGAACACTGTGCCTTTATAGGGGTGTAGAACACTGTGCCTGTAGAGGGGTGTAGAACACTGTGCCTGTATAGGGGTGTAGAACACTGTGCCTTTATAGGGGTGTAGAACACTGTGCCTGTATAGTGGTGTAGAACACTGTGCCTGTATAGAGGTGTAGAACACTGTGCCTGTATAGGGGTGTAGAACACTGTGCCTGTATAGGGGTGTAGAACACTGTGCCTTTATAGGGGTGTAGAACACTGAGCCTTTATAGGGGTGTAGAACACTGTGCCTGTATAGGGGTGTAGAACACTGTGCCTGTATAGGGGTGTAGAACACTGTGCCTGTATAGGGGTGTAGAACACTGTGCCTGTATAGGGGTGTAGAACACTGTGCCTTTATAGGGGTGTAGAACACTGTGCCTGTATAGTGGTGTAGAACACTGTGCCTGTATAGGGGTGTAGAACACTGTGCCTGTATAGGGGTGTAGAACACTGTGCCTGTATAGGGGTGTAGAACACTGTGCCTATATAGGGGTGTAGAACACTGTGACTCTATAGGGGTGTAGAACACTGTGCCTGTATAGGGGTGTAGAACACTGTGCCTGTATAGGGGTGTAGAACACTGTGCCTGTATAGTGGTGTAGAACACTGTGCCTGTATAGGGGTGTAGAACACTGTGCCTGTATAGGGGTGTAGAACACTGTGCCTGTATAGCGGTGTAGAACACTGTGCCTGTATAGGGGTAAAACACTGTGCCTTTATAGGGGTGTAGAACACTGAGCCTTTATAGGGTTGTAGAACACTGTGCCTGTATAGGGGTGTAGAACACTGTGCCTGTATAGGGGTGTAGAACACTGTGCCTGTATAGGGGTGTAGAACACTGTGCCTGTATAGGGGTGTAGAACACTGTGCCTTTATAGGGGTGTAGAACACTGTGCCTGTATAGTGGTGTAGAACACTGTGCCTGTATAGGGGTGTAGAACACTGTGCCTGTATAGGGGTGTAGAACACTGTGCCTTTATAGGGGTGTAGAACACTGTGCCTATATAGGGGTGTAGAACACTGTGACTCTATAGGGGTGTAGAACACTGTGCCTGTATAGAGATGTAGAGCACTGTGCCTGTATAGGGGTGTAGAACACTGTGCCTGTATAGTGGTGTAGAACACTGTGCCTGTATAGGGGTGTAGAACACTGTGCCTGTATAGTGGTGTAGAATACTGTGCCTGTATAGCGGTGTAGAACACTGTGCCTGTATAGGGGTGTAGAACACTGTGCCTGTATAGGGGTGTAGAACACTGTGCCTGTATAGGGGTGTAGAACACTGTGCCTTTATAGGGGTGTAGAACACTGTGCCTGTATAGTGGTGTAGAACACTGTGCCTGTATACGGGTGTAGAACACTGTGCCTGTATACGGGTGTAGAACACTTTGCCTTTATAGGGGTGTAGAACACTGTGCCTGTATAGGGCTATAGAACACTGTGCCTCTATAGGGGGGTAGAACACTGTGCCTGTATAGAGGTGTAGAACACTGTGCCTGTATAGCGGTGTAGAACACTGTGCCTGTATAGCGGTGTAGAACACTGTGCCTGTATAGCGGTGTAGAACACTGTGCCTGTATAAGGGTGTAGAACACTGTGCCTGTATAGCGGTGTAGAACACTGTGCCTCTATATGGGTGTTGAACACTGTGCCTGTATAGAGGTGTAGAACACTGTGCCTGTATAGGGGTGTAGAACACTGTGCCTATATAGGGGTGTAGAACACTGTGCCTGTATAGGGGTGTAGAACACTGTGCCTGTATAGTGGTGTAGAACACTGTGCCTGTATAGCGGTGTAGAACACTGTGCCTGTAAAGTGGTGTAGAACACTATGCCTGTATAGTGGTGTAGAACACTGTGCCATTATAGGGGTGTAGAACACTGTGCCTTTATAGGGGTGTAGAACACTGTGCCTTTATAGGGGTGTAAAACACTGTGCCTTTATAAGGGTGTAGAACACTGAGCCTTTATAGGGGTGTAGAACACTGTGCCTGTATAGGGGTGTAGAACACTGTGCCTGTATAGTGGTGTAGAACACTGTGCCTGTATAGTGGTGTAGAACACTGTGCCTGTATAGGGGTGTAGAACACTGTGCCTTTATAGGGGTGTAGAACACTGTGCCTTTATAGGGGTGTAGAACACTGTGCCTGTATAGAGGTGTAGAACACTGTGCCTGTATAGGGGTGTAGAACACTGTGCCTTTATAGGGGTGTAGAACACTGTGCCTGTATAGAGGTGTAGAACACTGTGCCTGTATAGGGGTGTAGAACACTGTGCCTGTATAGGGGTGTAGAACACTGTGCCTGTATAGGGGTGTAGAACACTGTGCCTGTATAGTGGTGTAGAACACTGTGCCTGTATAGTGGTGTAGAACACTTTGCCTGTATAGGGGTGTAGAACACTGTGCCTTTATAGGGGTGTAGAACACTGTGCCTGTATAGTGGTGTGGAACACTGTGCCTGTATAGGGGTGTAGAACACTGTGCCTGTATAGCGGTGTAGAACACTGTGCCTGTATAGGGGTGTAGAACACTGTGCCTTTATAAGGGTGTAGAACACTGAGCTTTTATAGGGGTGTAGAACACTGTGCCTGTATAGGGGTGTAGAACACTGTGCCTGTATAGTGGTGTAGAACACTGTGCATGTATAGGGGTGTAGAACACTGTGCCTGTATAGGGGTGTAGAACACTGTACCTGTATAGGGGTGTAGAACACTGTGCCTTTATAGGGGTGTAGAACACTGTGCCTGTAGAGGGGTGTAGAACACTGTGCCTGTATAGGGGTGTAGAACACTGTGCCTTTATAGGGGTGTAGAACACTGTGCCTGTATAGTGGTGTAGAACACTGTGCCTGTATAGGGGTGTAGAACACTGTGCCTGTATAGGGGTGTAGAACACTGTGCCTGTATAGGGGTATAGAACACTGTGCCTTTATAGGGGTGTAGAACACTGAGCCTTTATAGGGGTGTAGAATACTGTGCCTGTATAGGGGTGTAGAACACTGTGCCTGTATAGGGGTGTAGAACACTGTGCCTGTATAGGGGTGTAGAACACTGTGCCTGTATAGGGGTTTAGAACACTGTGCCTTTATAGGGGTGTAGAACACTGTGCCTGTATAGTGGTGTAGAACACTGTGCCTGTATAGGGGTGTAGAACACTGTGCCTGTATAGGGGTGTAGAACACTGTGCCTTTATAGGGGTGTAGAACACTGTGCCTATATAGGGGTGTAGAACACTGTGACTCTATAGGGGTGTAGAACACTGTGCCTGTATAGAGGTGTAGAGCACTGTGCCTGTATAGGGGTGTAGAACACTGTGCCTGTATAGTGGTGTAGAACACTGTGCCTGTATAGGGGTGTAGAACACTGTGCCTGTATAGTGGTGTAGAATACTGTGCCTGTATAGCGGTGTAGAACACTGTGCCTGTATAGTGGTGTAAAACACTGTGCCTGTATAGGGGTGTAGAACACTGAGCCTGTATAGGGTTGTAGAACACTGTGCCTGTATAGGGGTGTAGAACACTGTGCCTGTATAGGGGTGTAGAACACTGTGCCTGTATAGGGGTGTAGAACACTGTGCCTGTATAGGGGTGTAGAACACTGTGCCTTTATAGGGGTGTAGAACACTGTGCCTGTATAGTGGTGTAGAACACTGTGCCTGTATAGGGGTGTAGAACACTGTGCCTTTATAGGGGTGTAGAACACTGTGCCTTTATAGGGGTGTAGAACACTGTGCCTATATAGGGGTGTAGAACACTGTGACTCTATAGGGGTGTAGAACACTGTGCCTGTATAGAGATGTAGAGCACTGTGCCTGTATAGGGGTGTAGAACACTGTGCCTGTATAGTGGTGTAGAACACTGTGCCTGTATAGGGGTGTAGAACACTGTGCCTGTATAGTGGTGTAGAATACTGTGCCTGTATAGCGGTGTAGAACACTGTGCCTGTATAGGGGTGTAGAACACTGTGCCTGTATAGGGGTGTAGAACACTGTGCCTGTATAGGGGTGTAGAACACTGTGCCTTTATAGGGGTGTAGAACACTGTGCCTGTATAGTGGTGTAGAACACTGTGCCTGTATACGGGTGTAGAACACTGTGCCTGTATACGGGTGTAGAACACTTTGCCTTTATAGGGGTGTAGAACACTGTGCCTGTATAGGGCTATAGAACACTGTGCCTCTATAGGGGGGTAGAACACTGTGCCTGTATAGAGGTGTAGAACACTGTGCCTGTATAGCGGTGTAGAACACTGTGCCTGTATAGCGGTGTAGAACACTGTGCCTGTATAGCGGTGTAGAACACTGTGCCTGTATAGGGGTGTAGAACACTGTGCCTGTATAGCGGTGTAGAACACTGTGCCTCTATATGGGTGTTGAACACTGTGCCTGTATAGAGGTGTAGAACACTGTGCCTGTATAGGGGTGTAGAACACTGTGCCTGTATAGGGGTGTAGAACACTGTGCCTGTATAGGGGTGTAGAACACTGTGCCTGTATAGTGGTGTAGAACACTGTGCCTGTATAGCGGTGTAGAACACTGTGCCTGTATAGTGGTGTAGAACACTATGCCTGTATAGTGGTGTAGAACACTGTGCCATTATAGGGGTGTAGAACACTGTGCCTTTATATGGGTGTAGAACACTGTGCCTTTATAGGGGTGTAGAACACTGTGCCTTTATAAGGGTGTAGAACACTGAGCTTTATAGGGGTGTAGAACACTGTGCCTGTATAGGGGTGTAGAACACTGTGCCTGTATAGTGGTGTAGAACACTGTGCCTGTATAGTGGTGTAGAACACTGTGCCTGTATAGGGGTGTAGAACACTGTGCCTTTATAGGGGTGTAGAACACTGTGCCTTTATAGGGGTGTAGAACACTGTGCCTGTATAGAGGTGTAGAACACTGTGCCTGTATAGGGGTGTAGAACACTGTGCCTTTATAGGGGTGTAGAACACTGTGCCTGTATAGAGGTGTAGAACACTGTGCCTGTATAGGGGTGTAGAACACTGTGCCTGTATAGGGGTGTAGAACACTGTGCCTGTATAGGGGTGTAGAACACTGTGCCTGTATAGTGGTGTAGAACACTGTGCCTGTATAGTAGTGTAGAACACTTTGCCTGTATAGGGGTGTAGAACACTGTGCCTTTATAGGGGTGTAGAACACTGTGCCTGTATAGTGGTGTGGAACACTGTGCCTGTATAGGGGTGTAGAACACTGTGCCTGTATAGCGGTGTAGAACACTGTGCCTGTATAGGGGTGTAGAACACTGTGCCTTTATAAGGGTGTAGAACACTGAGCTTTTATAGGGGTGTAGAACACTGTGCCTGTATAGGGGTGTAGAACACTGTGCCTGTATAGTGGTGTAGAACACTGTGCATGTATAGGGGTGTAGAACACTGTGCCTGTATAGGGGTGTAGAACACTGTACCTGTATAGGGGTGTAGAACACTGTGCCTTTATAGGGGTGTAGAACACTGTGCCTGTAGAGGGGTGTAGAACACTGTGCCTGTATAGGGGTGTAGAACACTGTGCATTTATAGGGGTGTAGAACACTGTGCCTGTATAGTGGTGTAGAACACTGTGCCTGTATAGGGGTGTAGAACACTGTGCCTGTATAGGGGTGTAGAACACTGTGCCTGTATAGGGGTATAGAACACTGTGCCTTTATAGGGGTGTAGAACACTGAGCCTTTATAGGGGTGTAGAATACTGTGCCTGTATAGGGGTGTAGAACACTGTGCCTGTATAGGGGTGTAGAACACTGTGCCTGTATAGGGGTGTAGAACACTGTGCCTGTATAGGGGTTTAGAACACTGTGCCTTTATAGGGGTGTAGAACACTGTGCCTGTATAGTGGTGTAGAACACTGTGCCTGTATAGGGGTGTAGAACACTGTGCCTGTATAGGGGTGTAGAACACTGTGCCTTTATAGGGGTGTAGAACACTGTGCCTATATAGGGGTGTAGAACACTGTGACTCTATAGGGGTGTAGAACACTGTGCCTGTATAGAGGTGTAGAGCACTGTGCCTGTATAGGGGTGTAGAACACTGTGCCTGTATAGTGGTGTAGAACACTGTGCCTGTATAGGGGTGTAGAACACTGTGCCTGTATAGTGGTGTAGAATACTGTGCCTGTATAGCGGTGTAGAACACTGTGCCTGTATAGTGGTGTAAAACACTGTGCCTGTATAGGGGTGTAGAACACTGTGCCTTTATAAGGGTGTAGAACACTGAGCTTTTATAGGGGTGTAGAACACTGTGCCTGTATAGGGGTGTAGAACACTGTGCCTGTATAGTGGTGTAGAACACTGTGCATGTATAGGGGTGTAGAACACTGTGCCTGTATAGGGGTGTAGAACACTGTACCTGTATAGGGGTGTAGAACACTGTGCCTTTATAGGGGTGTAGAACACTGTGCCTGTAGAGGGGTGTAGAACACTGTGCCTGTATAGGGGTGTAGAACACTGTGCATTTATAGGGGTGTAGAACACTGTGCCTGTATAGTGGTGTAGAACACTGTGCCTGTATAGGGGTGTAGAACACTGTGCCTGTATAGGGGTGTAGAACACTGTGCCTGTATAGGGGTATAGAACACTGTGCCTTTATAGGGGTGTAGAACACTGAGCTTTTATAGGGGTGTAGAATACTGTGCCTGTATAGGGGTGTAGAACACTGTGCCTGTATAGGGGTGTAGAACACTGTGCCTGTATAGGGGTGTAGAACACTGTGCCTGTATAGGGGTTTAGAACACTGTGCCTTTATAGGGGTGTAGAACACTGTGCCTGTATAGTGGTGTAGAACACTGTGCCTGTATAGGGGTGTAGAACACTGTGCCTGTATAGGGGTGTAGAACACTGTGCCTTTATAGGGGTGTAGAACACTGTGCCTATATAGGGGTGTAGAACACTGTGACTCTATAGGGGTGTAGAACACTGTGCCTGTATAGAGGTGTAGAGCACTGTGCCTGTATAGGGGTGTAGAACACTGTGCCTGTATAGTGGTGTAGAACACTGTGCCTGTATAGGGGTGTAGAACACTGTGCCTGTATAGTGGTGTAGAATACTGTGCCTGTATAGCGGTGTAGAACACTGTGCCTGTATAGTGGTGTAAAACACTGTGCCTGTATAGGGGTGTAGAACACTGTGCCTGTATAGGGGTGTAGAACACTGTGCCTTTATAGGGGTGTAGAACACTGTGCCTGTATAGTGGTGTAGAACACTGTGCCTGTATAGGGGTGTAGAACACTGTGCCTGTATACGGGTGTAGAACACTTTGCCTTTATAGGGGTGTAGAACACTGTGCCTGTATAGGGCTATAGAACACTGTGCCTCTATAGGGGGGTAGAACACTGTGCCTGTATAGAGGTGTAGAACACTGTGCCTGTATAGCGGTGTAGAACACTGTGCCTGTATAGCGGTGTAGAACACTGTGCCTGTATAGCGGTGTAGAACACAGTGCCTGTATAGCGGTGTAGATCACTGTGCCTGTATAGCGGTGTAGAACACTGTGCCTCTATATGGGTGTTGAAAACTGTGCCTGTATAGAGGTGTAGAACACTGTGCCTGTATAGGGGTGTAGAACACTGTGCCTGTATAGGTGTGTAGAACACTGTGCCTGTATAGGGGTGTAGAACACTGTGCCTGTATAGTGGTGTAGAACACTGTGCCTGTATAGCGGTGTAGAACACTGTGCCTGTATAGGGGTGTAGAACACTGTGCCTGTATAGGGGTGTAGAACCCTGTGCCTGTATAGGGGTGTAGAACACTGTGCCTGTATAGGGGTATAGAACACTGAGCCTGTATAGGGGTGTAGAACACTGTGCCTGTATAGGGGTATAGAACACTGTGCCTGTATAGTGGTGTAGAACACTGTGCCTCTATATGGGTGTAGAACACTGTGCCTGTATAGTGGTGTAGAACACTGTGCCTGTATAGTAGTGTAGAACACTGTGCCTGTATAGGGGTGTAGAACACTGTGCCTGTATAGCGGTGTAGAACACTGTGCCTGTATAGTGGTGTAGAACACTGTGCCTGTATAGTGGTGTAGAACACTGTGCCTGTATAGGGGTGTAGAACACTGTGCCTGTATAGGGGTGTAGAACACTGTGCCTGTATAGTGGTGTAGAACACTGTGCCTGTATAGCGGTGTAGAACACTGTGCCTGTATAGTGGTGTAGAACACTGTGCCTGTATAGTGGTGTAGAACACTGTGCCTGTATAGGGGTGTAGAACACTGTGCCTGTATAGTGGTGTAGAACACTGTGCCTGTATAGTGGTGTAGAACACTTTGCCTGTATAGGGGTGTAGAACACTGTGCCTTTATAGGGGTGTAGAACACTGTGCCTGTATAGTGGTGTGGAACACTTTGCCTGTATAGGGGTGTAGAACACTGTGCCTGTATAGCGGTGTAGAACACTGTGCCTGTATAGGGGTGTAGAACACTGTGCCTTTATAAGGGTGTAGAACACTGAGCCTTTATAGGGGTGTAGAACACTGTGCCTGTATAGTGGTGTAGAACACTGTGCATGTATAGGGGTGTAGAACACTGTGCCTGTATAGGGGTGTAGAACACTGTACCTGTATAGGGGTGTAGAACACTGTGCCTTTATAGGGGTGTAGAACACTGTGCCTGTAGAGGGGTGTAGAACACTGTGCCTGTATAGGGGTGTAGAACACTGTGCCTTTATAGGGGTGTAGAACACTGTGCCTGTATAGTGGTGTAGAACACTGTGCCTGTATAGTGGTGTAGAACACTGTGCCTGTATAGGGGTGTAGAACACTGTGCCTGTATAGGGGTATAGAACACTGTGCCTTTATAGGGGTGTAGAACACTGAGCCTTTATAGGGGTGTAGAACACTGTGCCTGTATAGGGGTGTAGAACACTGTGCCTGTATAGGGGTGTAGAACACTGTGCCTGTATAGGGGTGTAGAACACTGTGCCTGTATAGGGGTGTAGAACACTGTGCCTTTATAGGGGTGTAGAACACTGTGCCTGTATAGTGGTGTAGAACACTGTGCCTGTATAGGGGTGTAGAACACTGTGCCTGTATAGGGGTGTAGAACACTGTGCCTTTATAGGGGTGTAGAACACTGTGCCTATATAGGGGTGTAGAACACTGTGACTCTATAGGGGTGTAGAACACTGTGCCTGTATAGAGGTGTAGAGCACTGTGCCTGTATAGGGGTGTAGAACACTGTGCCTGTATAGTGGTGTAGAACACTGTGCCTGTATAGGGGTGTAGAACACTGTGCCTGTATAGTGGTGTAGAATACTGTGCCTGTATAGCGGTGTAGAACACTGTGCCTGTATAGTGGTGTAGAACACTGTGCCTGTATAGGGGTGTAGAACACTGTGCCTGTATAGGGGTGTAGAACACTGTGCCTTTATAGGGGTGTAGAACACTGTGCCTGTATAGTGGTGTAGAACACTGTGCCTGTATACGGGTGTAGAACACTGTGCCTGTATACGGGTGTAGAACACTTTGCCTTTATAGGGGTGTAGAACACTGTGCCTGTATAGTGGTGTAGAATACTGTGCCTGTATAGCGGTGTAGAACACTGTGCCTGTATAGTGGTGTAAAACACTGTGCCTGTATAGGGGTGTAGAACACTGTGCCTTTATAAGGGTGTAGAACACTGAGCTTTTATAGGGGTGTAGAACACTGTGCCTGTATAGGGGTGTAGAACACTGTGCCTGTATAGTGGTGTAGAACACTGTGCATGTATAGGGGTGTAGAACACTGTGCCTGTATAGGGGTGTAGAACACTGTACCTGTATAGGGGTGTAGAACACTGTGCCTTTATAGGGGTGTAGAACACTGTGCCTGTAGAGGGGTGTAGAACACTGTGCCTGTATAGGGGTGTAGAACACTGTGCATTTATAGGGGTGTAGAACACTGTGCCTGTATAGTGGTGTAGAACACTGTGCCTGTATAGGGGTGTAGAACACTGTGCCTGTATAGGGGTGTAGAACACTGTGCCTGTATAGGGGTATAGAACACTGTGCCTTTATAGGGGTGTAGAACACTGAGCTTTATAGGGGTGTAGAATACTGTGCCTGTATAGGGGTGTAGAACACTGTGCCTGTATAGGGGTGTAGAACACTGTGCCTGTATAGGGGTGTAGAACACTGTGCCTGTATAGGGGTTTAGAACACTGTGCCTTTATAGGGGTGTAGAACACTGTGCCTGTATAGTGGTGTAGAACACTGTGCCTGTATAGGGGTGTAGAACACTGTGCCTGTATAGGGGTGTAGAACACTGTGCCTTTATAGGGGTGTAGAACACTGTGCCTATATAGGGGTGTAGAACACTGTGACTCTATAGGGGTGTAGAACACTGTGCCTGTATAGAGGTGTAGAGCACTGTGCCTGTATAGGGGTGTAGAACACTGTGCCTGTATAGTGGTGTAGAACACTGTGCCTGTATAGGGGTGTAGAACACTGTGCCTGTATAGTGGTGTAGAATACTGTGCCTGTATAGCGGTGTAGAACACTGTGCCTGTATAGTGGTGTAAAACACTGTGCCTGTATAGGGGTGTAGAACACTGTGCCTGTATAGGGGTGTAGAACACTGTGCCTTTATAGGGGTGTAGAACACTGTGCCTGTATAGTGGTGTAGAACACTGTGCCTGTATACGGGTGTAGAACACTGTGCCTGTATACGGGTGTAGAACACTTTGCCTTTATAGGGGTGTAGAACACTGTGCCTGTATAGGGCTATAGAACACTGTGCCTCTATAGGGGGGTAGAACACTGTGCCTGTATAGAGGTGTAGAACACTGTGCCTGTATAGCGGTGTAGAACACTGTGCCTGTATAGCGGTGTAGAACACTGTGCCTGTATAGCGGTGTAGAACACAGTGCCTGTATAGCGGTGTAGATCACTGTGCCTGTATAGCGGTGTAGAACACTGTGCCTCTATATGGGTGTTGAACACTGTGCCTGTATAGAGGTGTAGAACACTGTGCCTGTATAGGGGTGTAGAACACTGTGCCTGTATAGGTGTGTAGAACACTGTGCCTGTATAGGGGTGTAGAACACTGTGCCTGTATAGTGGTGTAGAACACTGTGCCTGTATAGCGGTGTAGAACACTGTGCCTGTATAGTGGTGTAGAACACTGTGCCTGTATAGGGGTGTAGAACACTGTGCCTGTATAGGGGTGTAGAACACTGTGCCTGTATAGGGGTGTAGAACACTGTGCCTTTATAGGGGTGTAGAACACTGTGCCTTTATAGGGGTGTAGAACACTGTGCCTGTATAGGGGTGTAGAACACTGTGCCTGTATAGGGGTGTAGAACCCTGTGCCTGTATAGGGGTGTAGAACACTGTGCCTGTATAGGGGTATAGAACACTGAGCCTGTATAGGGGTGTAGAACACTGTGCCTGTATAGGGGTATAGAACACTGTGCCTGTATAGTGGTGTAGAACACTGTGCCTGTATAGTGGTGTAGAACACTGTGCCTGTATAGGGGTGTAGAACACTGTGCCTGTATACGGGTGTAGAACACTGTGCCTGTATTTGGGTGTAGAACACTGTGCTTGTATAGTAGTGTAGAACACTGTGCCTATATAGAGGTGTAGAACACTGTGCCTGTATAGGGGTGTAGAACACTGTGCCTGTATAGGGGTGTAGAACACTGTGCCTGTATAGGGGTGTAGAACACTGTGCCTGTATAGGGGTGTAGAACACTGTGCCTGTATAGCGGTGTAGAACACTGTGCCTGTATAGAGGTGTAGAACACTGTGCCTGTATAGGGGTGTAGAACTGTGCCTGTATAGGGGTGTAGAACACTGTGCCTTGCAGTAAGGGTACTTTCACACTAGCGTTTTTCTTTTCCGGCGCTGAGTTCCGTCCTAGGGGATCAAATCCGGAAAAGAACTGATCAGTTTTATCCTAATGCATTCTGAATGGAGAGTAATCCGTTCAGGATGCATCAGGATGTCTTCAGTTCAGTCTTTTTGACTGATCAGGCTTTTCAGAAAACCGTAGCATGTTGTATTTCTACCTCTGGCCAAAAATCCTGAACACTTTGACTGAACGTCGGATCCGGCCTTTTTCCCATTGACTTGCATTAACGCCGTGTGTTCCGTCAAACCGGATCCGGCTTTTGCATGTTAAACCCGAAAAATGTGTTAAAGTCCATAAATAGCGGATCCGTTTTTTCCAATGCATTTTTTCATTGTGATCAAAATCCTGATCAGGATTCAAATGTAATCCGTTTTTCCGGATCCGGCAGGCAGTTCCGGTGTCTGAATTGAACGCCGGATTCAAACAACGCTAGTGTGAAAGTAGCCTAACACGCAAAGGGAGTGTGCTGTGGTAGTGAAATAATACTGTGAGTCAGTATGACATGCAGATGACAGGGGTCGCTCTTAGAATCACTGCACACTTCACTTATATGGGCAGTCACGGGGCCAAAACTGACCAAATAACTCAAGTGTGAACTCAGCCTTCGATGTTAGTGTAAAAAAGAAGCGCACTTCTTTTACACCGTCGTCAGCTGATTCCACATAGATGTCTACAGAACCTGTTCTATTAAACGCTTATACTAGTAGAGCCCCCCCCCCCGCCCCCCGGCAGAGTAGATAGAGGGGGTCAGCAGTAAGTTTGTGTTGACGTCACTGATTATTTTGCCCTTCTTCTGATCCATCAGAACAATAACCACCAAAAAACGGATCCTGTCTGTGGAGCATCCGCCTTCACTCGGTCAGTATTTGCTCAGTAATCCATCAATTACTGCTAAGGGCAAAAAAAACAGGAGGGCATCCAAAAGAGAGATGACACAGGATATCACAAAGTGGTGAGGTGGCAACAGCATGAGGAGTCAACACAGTGGCCCAGTGACAGAGTGAGGAGGGTGGGGAGCAAAAACAGTGGCAGTAACAGCACAATACGGTGGGTGGCAGTATGAACACATGGCAGCAGGTGTGTGACATTAGGCGGGTGGCAACATACAAATAGTGTCAGAAGCAGGTGGCCAGAAAAAACAGGTCTTGTTGACATTCTGCGACGTCCGCACTATGGACCAGACGACCCCTTTAAGGTGTTATGACAGTCCCCCTAAGTAGAGGGTATTGGTGATGGGTAACCAGGGTAGGAATGCCAGAGTGGTGTAGGGGGGCCTAATGTCCCTTAGTGGTGTAGCACTTGTCACGGTGCTCCTACCTGGATATTCTGGAAAACCCCAAGCGTCGTGGGCATTACATAAAAGGGGAATTGAATGGTGGGATGAAGAAATAAATTGGTCCAGACTTGGTATAACGTTGAACAGCAGCTTTACTTGAATAAACTTGCATCAGGAAACAATCTTCAGGCTTTATCTTGGTTCTCAGCAGACTTTAGCTTTAATCAGGCAGGCAAACACTTTCGACCCTGCTACATCTGTACTCGTTAGCTCTGCAGTGCTATCAGGATTAATTAAGAACTTTTCCTCTCTGCTGTATGCTATAACTCAGCTTTCTGTAGTCTGACTTTGTCTTTATCTTTCTCTTTATCCGGGTAACTTTACTCCTGGCTCCGGAGGCTTGTAGCTGGAATCTCTTGATCCGGCAGAGCTGATGGTGCTCTGCTGGCCTAAACAGGTCTTGTCCAGAAGGGACGAGCTCCTACAGCACAGCATCCCTCCGCAGGGGGTACTCCTGAACTGACCTTCACTAACTGAAATCCTCCCCCTAACTAAAGAGGGCTAGAATGGAAGGGAAGGTTCCATTCTATGTAAACTAGCTCTGCCGTATAAGCAGCCATCTGCTGGTGAACCAGGCACATTACATTTAATACAACAGTTGGATTGAAATAAATACATACATTTTGTAGGATATGAAATAAATGTAACAATGACATTAGGTTAACAATTGGAGATAATGATGAGGCGCAAAAGGTGGTAATGCAACTCTGGGGCATTAAAATTCTCCAGTGGCTTGATTAAAAAATTGCCACACCGCTGAGTATGACATTTTTCCCCCTCCTCTCCAAGCTGATTGCCTGCTACCGCTGCCTCTGTGAGCCTCTGCACAGCTAGTTCTTTCAAGACAGGTAGGCTCCTGCGTAGCGAGTAGAGTTGAGCGGAAACCTGGAAGTTCGGGTTTGACGGGTTCGGCCGAACTTCGGAAAAAAGTTCGAGTTCGGGACCCGAACTTGACCCGAACTTGACCCCGAACCCGAACCCCATTGAAGTCAATGGTGACCCGAACTTTTGAGCACTAAAATGGCAGTAAAAATGTAATGGAAAGGGCTAGAGGGCTGCAAATGTCGTCAAAATGTGGTTAAGAGCATTTCAAGTGCTCTGCAGACAAATGTGAATAGGGAAATGACTTAAAATAACATAAAATACGTAAAAATAAAAAATAATAATCTTGATCTAGGAGGACCAGGTCCATATGGATTAGGAGGTTGAGGAGGCGGTGGATGTGGCGGTGTAGGTGGAAGCGGCTGTGGAGGAGGAGAAGGTAGCCTACACTGCTTTTTGGTTTAAAATTTATTTTTATTTTTTTAAATTAGGGTACACCCCAAAACATTGGGAAATATAACCCTCCAGTTGTGCTAAACACACGTTCAGACAATACACCGGCTGCAGGGCAGGCCAGCACCTCCAAGGAGTAAAGGGCAAGCTCAGGCCATGTGCCCAATTTGGAGACCCAGAAGTTGCGCATCAATTAAAGAAGCATTTCAGAAATTGTATTCCCTGTCACCTATGCAGAGCAGGGTTTTATTCATGTCTAAAATTGTATAATATCAACCCAAGAATGTAACAGAAAAATTACAGAAATTAATTAACCTGTCTACTTGGTAGAGCAGGGGTCTATGACAGAAAAAAATTGTTTATTGTCACACGAAAATGTAAAATAAAAATGATTGAAATTTATTAAGCTGTCAACTAGGTATAGGAGGGGTATATTACACCCAAAAATTTGTGAATTTGACCATAAAATGTAACTGACAAATGTATTTATTTTTTTTACCGGTCTTATTGGTATAGCAGTGGTACTTCACACCCAAAAATTGCTGAATTTCACCAGAAAATGTAACTGACAATTTTTTTTTATTGTTTAACCTGTCTACTAGGTATAGCAATGGTACTTCACGCCCAAAAATTGTTGAATTTCAGCTGAAAATGTAACTGACAAATATATTTTTTTTTGTTAACCGGCCTACTAGGTATAGCAGTGGTACTATACACCCAAAAATTTGTGAATTTCACCAGAAAATGTTAATGACAATTTTATTTTATTTTTAAACGGCCTACTTGGTATAGCAGTGGTACTATACACCCAAAAATTGGTGAATTTCAACCAAAAATGTTAATGACAATTTTTTATTTTTTTTAACTGGCCTACTAAGGTATAGCAGTGGTACTATACACCCAAAAATTGGTGAATTTCACCAGAAAATGTTAATGACAGTTTATTTTTATTTTTTTAACTGGCCTACTAGGTATAGCATTGGTACTATACACACAAAAATTAGTGAATTTCACCAGAAAATGTTAATGACAATTTATTTTTATTTTTTTAACCGGCCTACTAGGTATAGCAGTGGTACTATACACCCAAAAATTGGTGAATTTCACCAGAAATGTTAATGACAATTTTATTTTATTTTTTTAACCGGCCTACTAGGTATAGTAGTGGTACTATAGACCCAAAAATTTGTGAATTTCACCCAAAAATGTTAATGACAATTTATTTTTTAACCGGCCTACTAGGTATAGCAGTGGTACTATACACCCAAAAATTGGTGAATTTTACCAGAAAATGTTATTGACAATTTTATTTTATTTTTTTAACTGGCCTACTAGGTAAAGCAGTGGTACTATACACCCAAAAATTGGTGAATTTCACCTGAAAATGTTAATGACAATTTATTTTTTATTTGTTTAACTGGCCTACTAGGTATAGCAGTGTTACTATACATCCAAAAATTGGTTAATTGCACCAGAAAATGTTAATGACAATTTTTTATTTTTTTAACCGGCCTACTAGGTATAGCAGTTGTACTATACACCCAAAATTGGTTAATTTCACCAGAAAAAGTTAATGAGAATTTTATTTTATTTTTTTAACTGGCCTACTAGGTAAAGCAGTGGTACTATACACCCAAAAATTGAAGAATTTCACCAGAAAATTTTAAGGAGAATGTTTTTTTTTTTTTAACTGGCCTACTAGGTATAGCAGTGGTACTATACACCCAAAAATTGTTGAATTTCATCCGAAAATGTTAATGACAATTTTATAATTATTTTTTTAAACGGCCTACTAGGTATAGCAGTGGTACTATACACCCAAAAATTGGTGAATTTCACCAGAAAATGTTAATGAGAATTTTTTTTGTTTTTAACCGGCCTACTAGGTATAGCAGTGGTACTATACACCGAAAAATTGGTTAATTTCACCAGAAAATGCTAATGACAATTTTATTTTATTTTTTTAACTGGCCTACTAGGTATAGCAGTGGTACTATACACCCAAAAATTGGTGAATTTCACCAGAAAATGTTAATGACAATTTTATTTTATTTTTAAACGGCCTACTAGGTATAGCAGTGGTACTATACAGCCAAAAATTGGTGAATTTCACCCAAAAATGTTAATGACAATTTTTTTTTTTTTTTAACTGGCCTACTAAGGTATAGCAGTGGTACTATACACCCAAAAATTGGTGAATTTCACCAGAAAATGTTAATGACAAGTTATTTTTATTTTTTTAACTGCCCTACTAGGTATAGCAGTGGTACTATACACACAAAAATTAGTGAATTTCACCAGAAAATGTTAATGACAATTTATTTTTATTTTTTTAACTGGCATACTAGGTAAAGCAGTGGTACTATACACCCAAAAATTGGTGAATTTCACCTGAAAATGTTAATGACAATTTATTTTTTATTTTTTTAACTGGCCTACTAGGTATAGCAGTGTTACTATACATCCAAAAATTGGTTAATTGCACCAGAAAATGTTAATGACAATTTTTTATTTTTTTTAACCGCCCTACTAGGTATAGCAGTTGTACTATACACCCAAAATTGGTTAATTTCACCAGAAAATGTTAATGAGAATGTTTTTTTTGTTTTTAACCGGCCTACTAGGTATAGCAGTGGTACTATACACCCAAAAGTTGGTTAATTTCACCAGAAAATGTTAATGACAATTTTTTATTTTTTTTTTAACTGGCCTACTAGGTAAAGCAGTGGTACTATACACCCAAAAATTGGTGAAATTCACCCGAAAATTTTAAGGAGAATGTTTTTTATTTTTAGCTGGCCTATTAGGTATAGCAGTGGTACTATACACCCAAAAATTGGTGAATTTTACCAGAAAATGTTAATGACAATTTTATTTTATTTTTTTAACTGGCCTACTAGGTAAAGCAGTGGTACTATACACCCAAAAATTGGTGAATTTCACCTGAAAATGTTAATGACAATTTATTTTTTATTTGTTTAACTGGCCTACTAGGTATAGCAGTGTTACTATACATCCAAAAATTGGTTAATTGCACCAGAAAATGTTAATGACAATTTTTTATTTTTTTAACCGGCCTACTAGGTATAGCAGTTGTACTATACACCCAAAATTGGTTAATTTCACCAGAAAAAGTTAATGAGAATTTTATTTTATTTTTTTAACTGGCCTACTAGGTAAAGCAGTGGTACTATACACCCAAAAATTGAAGAATTTCACCAGAAAATTTTAAGGAGAATGTTTTTTTTTTTTAACTGGCCTACTAGGTATAGCAGTGGTACTATACACCCAAAAATTGTTGAATTTCATCCGAAAATGTTAATGACAATTTTATAATTATTTTTTTAAACGGCCTACTAGGTATAGCAGTGGTACTATACACCCAAAAATTGGTGAATTTCACCAGAAAATGTCAATGACAATTTTTTATTTATTTTTTAACCAGCCTACTAGGTATAGCAGTGGTACTATACACCCAAAAATTGGTGAATTTCACCCGAAATTGTTAATGACAATTTTTTATTAGTTTTTTTAACCGGCCTACTAGGTATAGCAGTGGTACTATACACCCAAAAATTGGTGAATTTCACCCGAAATTGTTAATGACAATTTTTTATTAGTTTTTTTAACCGGCCTACTAGGTATAGCAGTGGTACTATACACCCAAAAATTGGTGAATTTCACCAGAAATGTTAATGACAATTTTATTTTTATTTTTTAACCGGCCTACTAGGTATGGTAGTGGTACTATACACCCAAAAATTGGTGAATTTCACCCGCAAATGTTAATGACAATTTATTTTTTATTTTTTAACCGGCCTACTAGGTATAGCAGTGGTACTATACACCCAAAAATTGGTGAATTTTACCAGAAAATGTTAATGACAATTTTGGCCTACTAGGTAAAGCAGTGGTACTATACAACCAAAAATTGGTGAATTTCACCTGAAAATGTTAATGACAATTTTTTTATTTTTTTTTTAACCGGCCTACTAGGTATAGCAGTGTTACTATACATCCAAAAATTGGTTAATTGCACCAGAAAATGTTAATGACAATTTTTTATTTTTTTTTAACCGGCCTACTAGGTATAGCAGTTGTACTATACACCCAAAAATTGGTTAATTTCACCAGAAAATGTTAATGAGAATTTTTTTTTGTTTTTAACCGGCCTACTAGGTATAGCAGTTGTACTATACACCCAAAATTGGTTAATTTCACCAGAAAATTTTAAGGAGAATGTTTTTTTTTTTTTTAACTGGCCTACTAGGTCTAGCAGTGGTACTATACACCCAAAAATTGGTGAATTTTGCCAGAAAATGTTAATGACAATTTTATTTTATTTTTTTAACTGGCCTACTAGGTAAAGCAGTGGTACTATACACCCAAAAATTGGTGAATTTCACCTGAAAATGTTAAAGGGTTTCTATCACTTCGTTTCACCTATTTAGCTTTCAGACAATAGCGATCCGCTAGTGTCTGCTCTAACAAACCATCCTAATATAAGAGCTTATCGTTCTGCCGTTTAGCTAAAAAAATAACTTATATAGATATGCAAATGAGCCTCTAGGTGCTATGGGGGCGTCATTAGCACCTAGAGGCTCCGTCTACCTTAACAAACTGCCGCCGCCCAGCGCGTCCCTCCAGCCCGCCCATCTCCTCCGGAATGCGATGCTCCTTGTGCGCGTCTGTATTCGGCGCATGCGCAGTGAATGTCTGACCGCTTCCCTGCTCAGACATCTCCACTGCGCCTGTTCCTCGGAGCACTATGACGTCATCGGCGCAGGCGCAGTGGAGATGTCTGAGCAGGGAAGCGATCAGACATTCACTGCGCATGCGCCGAATACGATGAGCATCGCATTCCGGAGGAGATGGGCGGGCTGGAGGGACGCGCTGGGCGGCGGCAGTTTGTTAAGGTAGACGGAGCCTCTAGGTGCTAATGACGCCCCCATAGCACCTAGAGGCTCATTTGCATATCTATATAAGTTATTTTTTTAGCTAAACGGCAGGACAATAAGCTCTTATATTAGGATGGTTAGATAAAGCAGACACTAGCGGATCGCTAGTGTCTGAAAGCTAAATAGGTGAAACGAAGTGATAGAAACCCTTTAAGGACAATTTATTTTTTATTTTTTTAACTGGCCTACTAGGTATAGCAGTGTTACTATACATCCAAAAATTGGTTAATTGCACCCGAAAATGTTAATGACAATTTTTTATTTTTTTTAACTGGCCTACTAGGTATAGCAGTGTTACTATACATCCAAAAATTGGTTAATTGCACCCGAAAATGTTAATGAGAATGTTTTTTTGTTTTTAACCGGCCTACTAGGTATAGCAGTGGTACTATACAGGGAGTGCAGAATTATTAGGCAAGTTGTATTTTTGAGGATTAATTTTATTATTGAACAACAACCATTTTCTCAATGAACCCAAAAAACTCATTAATATCAAAGCTGAATATTTTTGGAAGTAGTTTTTAGTTTGTTTTTAGTTTTAGCTATTTTAGGGGGATATCTGTGTGTGCAGGTGACTATTACTGTGCATAATTATTAGGCAACTTAACAAAAAACAAATATATACCCATTTGAATTATTTATTTTTACCAGTGAAACCAATATAACATCTCAACATTCACAAATATACATTTCTGACATTCAAAAACAAAACAAAAACAAATCAGTGACCAATATAGCCACTTTTCTTTGCAAAGACACTCAAAAGCCTGCCATCCATGGATTCTGTCAGTGTTTTGATCTGTTCACCATCAACATTGCGTGCAGCAGCAACCAAAGCCTCCCAGACACTGTTCAGAGAAGTGTACTGTTTTCCCTCCTTGTAAATCTCACATTTGATGATGGACCACAGGTTCTCAATGGGGTTCAGATCAGGTGAACAAGGAGGCCATGTCATTACATTTTCTTCTTTTATACCCTTTCTTGCCAGCCACGCTGTGGAGTACTTGGACACGTGTGATGGAGCATTGTCCTGCATGAAAATCATGTTTTTCTTGAAGGATGCAGTCTGCATCCTTCAAGAAAAACATGATTTTCCTGTACCACTGCTTGAAGAAGGGGTCTTCCAGAAACTGGCAGTAGTCTGCATCCTTCAAGAAAAACATGATTTTCCTGTACCACTGCTTGAAGAAGGGGTCTTCCAGAAACTGGCAGTAGGACTGGGAGTTGAGCTTGACTCCATCCTCAACCCGAAAAGGCCCCACAAGCTCATCTTTGATGATACCAGCCCAAACCAGTACTCCACCTCCACCTTGCTGGCGTCTGAGTCGGACTGGAGCTCTCTGCCCTTTACCAATCCAGCCACGGGCCCATCCATCTGGCCCATCAAGACTCACTCTCATTTCATCAGTCCATAAAACCTTAGAAAAATCAGTCTTGAGATATTTCTTGGCCCAGTCTTGACGTTTCAGCTTGTGTGTCTTGTTCAGTGGTGGTCGTTTTTCAGCCTTTCTTACCTTGGCCATGTCTCTGAGTATTGCACACCTTGTGCTTTTGGGCACTCCAGTGATGTTGCAGCTCTGAAATATGGCCAAACTGGTGGCAAGTGGCATCTTGGCAGCTGCACGCTTGACTTTTCTCAGTTCATGGGCAGTTATTTTGCGCCTTGGTTTTTCCACACGCTTCTTGCGACCCTGTTGACTATTTTGAATGAAACGCTTGATTGTTCGATGATCACGCTTCAGAAGCTTTGCAATTTTAAGAGTGCTGCATCCCTCTGCAAGATATCTCACTATTTTTGACTTTTCTGAGCCTGTCAAGTCCTTCTTTTGACCCATTTTGCCAAAGGAAAGGAAGTTGCCTAATAATTATGCACACCTAATATAGGGTGTTCATGTCATTAGACCACACCCCTTCTCATTACAGAGATGCACATCATCTAATATGCTTAATTGGTAGTAGGCTTTCGAGCCTATACAGCTTGGAGTAAGACAACATGCATAAAGAGGATGATGTGGTCAAAATACTCATTTGCCTAATAATTCTGCACGCAGTGTACACCCAAAAATTGGTGAATTTCACCAGAAAATTTTAAGGAGAATGGTTTTTTTTTTTCTAACTGGCCTACTAGGTATAGCTGTGGTACTATACACCCAAAAATTGTTGAATTTCATCCGAAAATGTTAATGACAATTTTATAATTATTTTTTTAAACGGCCTACTAGGTATAGCAGTGGTACTATACACCCAAAAATTGGTGAATTTCGCCAGAAAATGTCAATGACAATTTTTTATTTATTTTTTAACCAGCCTACTAGGTATAGCAGTGGTACTATACACCCAAAAATTGGTGAATTTCACCCAAAATTGTTAATGACAATTTTTTATTAGTTTTTTTAACCGGCCTACTAGGTATAGCAGTGGTACTATACACCCAAAAATTGGTGAATTTCACCAAAAATGTTAATGACAATTTTATTTTTATTTTTTAACCGGCCTACTAGGTATGGTAGTGGTACTATACACCCAAAAATTGGTGAATTTCACCTGCAAATGTTAATGACAATTTATTTTTTATTTTTTAACCGGCCTACTAGGTATAGCAGTGGTACTATACACCCAAAAATTGGTGAATTTCACCTGAAAATGTTAATGACAATTTATTTTTATTTTTTTAACCGGCCTACTAGGTATAGCAGTGTTACTATACATCCAAAAATTGGTTAATTGCACCAGAAAATGTTAATGACAATTTTTTATTTTTTTTTAACCGGCCTACTAGGTATAGCAGTTGTACTATACACCCAAAAATTGGTTAATTTCACCAGAAAATGTTAATGACAATTTTTTATTTTTTTTTAACCGGCCTACTAGGTATAGCAGTGGTACTATACACCGAAAAATTGGTTAATTTCATCAGAAAATGCTAATGACAATTTTATTTTATTTTTTTAACCGGCCTACTAGGTATAGCAGTGGTACTATACACCCAAAAATTGGTGAATTTAACCAGAAAATTTAAATGACAAAGTAGTGAAATGATATAAAATAAAACACGTCCAAAAAAAAATTATGTATTTATGAGGTGGAGTTCCATATGGAGTAGGAGTTTGAGGAGTCGGTGGACGTAGCGGAATAGGTGGAAGCGGCGGTGGAGGAGGACAACACAGCCAACACAGGTTTTTAGTTTTAACCCCTTTGGGACTTAGGATGTACCGGTACTTCCTAACTTTAAATTGCGATTGCGGTGCGGCGGGGGTTAATCGCAACAGGATCTCTGCTGAAATCATCCTGTTCATGTGACCCCCCCCGCATCGGCGATCGCAGCAAACAGCAGGTCAATTCAGACCTGCGGTTTGCTGCGTTTCTGGTCCATTCGGGTCTCAGGTGACCCGATGAACCGGAAAAGGACTGTGATCGGTGGTGTGATTACACACCACCAATCACAGTCCAAGCATTTGGGAGAGGCGGTGCTGGCCGTGGTGCTGATTAGGGGTGGTGGTACTGTCCAAGGTGCTGATTGGTGAGGGGAGAGAGGCGGGAGATTCAAACTCCCAGCGCTCCTCTCTCCCCTCCTCTTCCTGTTTCAGCACCTGCACCGTCCACAACCGTCCTCACCAGGCTCCTGCGATCCCCCGTCGTCGGCACCCATCACCCTCCTGCACCAATCACCCTCCAGGTAGGTTAGGGTCAGTGAGGTAGAGGCACCGTTAGGCAGGGATAGAAGGGAAAAGTTAGTTAGGAAAAAAAAATAAACACTTTATCTAAATTTATTGTTTTCTAGCTTTCAGACCCTAGACCCCCCCCTGCCACTTGCCCCCCCCCCCAGCCCATACCCCACACCACCCTGGGGCTCGTACTGGTTTCCCGGCCCACCAAATAAGCCCACCGGAGCCCCCTGCCAGTGAACTTAGCTTGTGTCCCCCAGTGGATTTTGAGCCCGAGATTCCGGATTTTGTTGGCAATCCAGGAATCCAGATTCCCACAGTGGGGTTTACTGAAATGGACTTTTTTAGTTTTTTTTTCAGTGACCCATTTTGTGAATCTGATAGTGGAGCAGACAAACCTGTACGCCCAACAGTTCGTTGCTCAGCACCCGGGCTCCTTTTTGGCTAGACCCGGTGGCTGGACACCGGTCAGTGCAGCCGAGATGAGGACATTTTGTGGCCTCGTGCTGCACATGGGTCTAGTTCAAAAACCCAGTGTCAGGCAATACTGGAGTGGGGACGTCCTCTACCAGACCCCACTCTACAATATGGCCATGACATGTCCCCGGTTTGAGGCCATCCGGAAATGTCTGCATTATTCAGATAATGCAGCATGTCCCCCCGAGGTGATCCTGCCCATGACCGTCATTATAAGATACGGGCGGTCATCGATCACTTCGGGGCCAAATTTGCGCAGGCCTACGTACCTGGAAGGGAGGTCGCGGTTGATGAGTCTCTCGTTTGCGTTCAAGGGGAGACTCAGTTTCCGCCAATACATTCCCACTAAGCGGGCGAGGTATGGCGTGAAAATGTACAAAATTTATGAGAGTACCTCAGGGAACACTTACAAATTTCGTGTGTACGAGGGGCGAGATTCCCGTATTTAACCCCCAGAATGTCGCCCCACTCTGGGTGTTAGCGGGAAACTCGTGTGGGACCTTATGCACCCACTGCTAGAAAAGGGTTACCACTTGTACGTGGATACATTTTATACTAGCATTCCCTTGTTCAGGTCCCTTGCCGCCAGATCCACGTTCGCTTGTGGGACCGTGCGGAAAAATCAACGCGGCCTCCCTACCTACTCCCTCCAGGTACCTATCCCCAGTGGTGAGACCCGTGCCCTTAACAGTGGAAACCTGTTGTTGGTCAGGTATAAGGACAAGAGGGATGTCTTTATACTGTCCACAATCCACGGTAACAGCACCACCCCTGTCCCTGTGGGAGGTACCGCAGCAATGGTCCTCAAGCCCGATTGTATCGTCGACTACAATCGGTATATGGGAGGAGTTGATCTCTCTGATCAAGTCCTCAAGCCATATAATGCCATGCGCAAAACCCGGGCATGGTACAAAAAAGTTGCGGTCTACTTGGTACAGGTTGCCTTGTACAACGCTTTTGTACTATCCCGAAGCGCTGGCAGCACAGGGACATTCCTCCAATTCTATGAGGCAGTCCTCAAGGACCTGATCTTTTCAGACCGGGAAAGAGCAGGCCGGAGTACCTCGGGAACTGGAGGCGCCCGGATCGTCTCTGGCCAACATTTTCCAGGTGTGGTCCCCCATACTGGAAAGAAGGGACGAACCCCAAAAAAGTGCAGAGTGTGTCACAGGAGGGGGATACGGAAGGACACCACCACTCAATGTGACACTTGCCCCGATCATCCAGGCCTCTGTGTTATCGATTGCTATCAAACTTCCATGGAGTACTACATTTTTATAATCCCCAACAGTCCCCTAGAGAACATAAAAAACTATGGCTCTCAGACTTTGGAGACACGGAAACAATTTTTTTTCCCAAAAAATATTAGTTTTAGTGCAGGCATCCTCAAACTGCGGCCCTCCAGATGTTGTAAAACTATAACTCCCAGCATGCCCAGACAACCTACAGCCATCAGCAGGGCATGGTGGGAATTGTAGTTTTACATCTGGAGCGCCGCAGTTTGAGGATGCCTGCTTAGTGTCTCCGAAGTCTGAGAGCCATACATATTGGGCATCGCCGCGTCCGTAAAAATCTTCTCTATAAAAATAACATTTAACCCAACCCCCCCGGATGAACAGCGTTAAAAAAAAAAAAAGTGTAAAAAAAGCCATTTTTTGTCACCTAACATCACAAAAAGTGTAATAGCGAGCGATCAAAATGTCATATGCACCCCCAATTAGTGCCAATAAAACCGCCATATCATACCGCAAAAAATGAGCCCCTACATTAGATAGTCGCCCAACAAAAAAAAAAAAACTGTAGCTCCCAGGCTATGGAGATACTAAAATAATTTTTTTTGGTTCCTAAAATGATAATATAGCGTAAAATCTAAATAAATTTTAAAATGTAGACATATTAGGTATCGCCGCGTCCGTAAGAATCTTCCCTATAAAAATAACATTTGACCAAACCCTTCGGATGAACATCTTTAAAAATATAAAATAAAAACTGTGCCAAAACACAAATTTTTTGGCAAAATTTCCATTTGAATCCTTTTTTTCCGGTAATAAAGCAAGGGTTAACAGCCAAACAAAACTAAATATTTATTGCCCTGATTCTGTAGTTTGCAGAAACACCCCATATGTGGTCGTAAATGGCTATATAGCCACACGGGAGTACATAGAAGGAGTGGAACGCCATATGGTTTCTGGAAGGCAGATTTTGATGGACTGGTTTATTTACACCATGTCCCATTAGAAGCCCCCCCTGATGTAGCCTAGACTAGAAACTCCAAAAAAGTGACCCCATCTAAGAAACTACATCCCTCAAGGTATTCAAAAGTTACTTTACAAACTTTGTTAACCCTTTAGGTGTTCCACAAAACGAAATAGCGAATGTAGAAACAATTTTACAATTTACATTTTTTGTTACCTCAAAAAAGTGTAATATAGAGCAACCAAAAATCATATTTACCCTAAAATAGTCCCAAAAATCAACCACCTTATCCCGTAGTTTCCTAGATGGGGTCACTTTTATGGAGTTTCTACTCTAGGGGTGCATCAGGGGGCTTGAAAGGGCACATGGTGTAAATAAACCAGTCCAGCAAAATCTGCCTTCCAAAAACCATATGGCGTTCCCCTTCTTCTATGTCCTGCCGTTTAGCCAAATAGTAGTTTATGACCACATATGGGGTGTTTCTGCAAACTACAGAATCATGGCAACCCATATTGAGTTTTGTTTGGCTGTTAACCCATTTTTTCCAGTAATAAAGTAAGGGTTAAAATTGAAAATTTTCCAAAAAATAGAAATTCCTAAATTGTTTCTCCATCTGCCATTAACTCTTGTGGAACACCTAAAGGGTTAACAAAGTTTGAAAACCCAGTTTTGAAAACCTTGAAGGGTGTACTTTCTTAGATGGAGTAACTTTTTTGGAATTTCTATTCTAGGGGTGCAACGGGTGGCTTGAAATGGGACATGGTATAAACAAAACCAGTCCTGCAAAATCTGCCTTGCAAAAACCATATGGCGTTCCCCTCCTTCTATGTCCTCCCGTTTGGCCAAACAGTAGTTTACGACCACATATGGGGTGTTTCTGCAAACTACAGAATCAGGGCAACCCATATTGAGTTTTGTTTGGCAGCTAACCCTTGCTTTGTTCCTGGAAAAAATTGATTATATTGGAAAATTTTCCAAATAAATCGAAATTCTTAAATTTTATGTCCATTTGCCATGAAGTCTTGTGGAAGACCTAAAGGGTTTACAAAGTTTGTAAAATCAGTTTTGAATACCTTGAGGGGAGTAATTTCTAAAATGGGGTCATTTTTGGGTGGTTTCTATTACGTAAGCATTACAAAGTTACTTCAGACCTGAACTGGTCCATAGAAAGTGGGATTTGGAAAATTTCTGAAAAATTTCAAAATTTGCTTCTAAACATCTAAGCTATGTAACATCCCCAAAAAATAAAATGACATTCCCAAAATGATCCAAACATGAAGTAGACATATGGAAAATGTAAATTCATCAACATTTTTGGGGGTATTACTATGTAATACATATGTAGAGAAACTGAAACTTTGAAATTTGCCAATTTTTCAAAATTTTTGGTAAATTTGGTATTTTTTTGTGCAAAAAAATTTACTTTTTTGACCCAATTTTAGCAGTGTCATGAAGTACAATATGTGACGAAAAAACAATCTCAGAACGGCCTGGGTAAGTCAAAGCATTTTAAAGTTATCAGCAGTTAAAGTGACACTGGTCAGATTTGCAAAAAATGGCCAAGTCCTTAAGGTGAAATAGATCCTTAAGGGGTTAATTAAATTTAGTAAAATTAAGGTACACTCCAAAAGAGTGTGAAATATCCAAAATACAAACATGAGCAATTGCGCTGCAGTATAAAAATGGCTAGTTAGTGCCGGTATACATGTCTATTCTGCACAAGGTACGGACAAGACCTGAGGGATCCATGCCTGGTTCATTTTAATGAACGTGAGATTGTCCACATTGGCTGTAGACAGGCGGCTGCACTCGTCTGTGATGACGCCCCCTGCCATGCTAAACACACGTTCAGACAATACACTGGCTGCAGGGCAGGCCAGCACCTCCAAGGCATAAAGGGCAAGTATAGGCCATGTGCCCAATTTGGAGACCCAGAAGTTGAAGGGGGCAGACCAGTCATTCAGTACGTGTAGGCGTGTGCACACATACTGCTCCACCATGTTGGTGAAATGCTACCTCCTGCTAAGACATTCCATATGAGCTGGTGGTGCTGGTTGTTGTGGCGTGCTGACAAAGATTTTCCACATTTCAGCCATGCTAACCCTGCCTTCTGAGGTGATGGCGGTGCCCCAGCTGCGTTGGCGACCTCTTCCTCGTCCTCTGCCTTCGCCTTGTGCTTCCACTGTGCCCCTGCTGTCAGGTGGGAATGCCACCAGCAGCGCGTCTACCAGCGTGCGCTTGTGCTTGCGCATCTTACGATCACGCTCCAGTGATGGAATTAAGGACGGTACGTTGTCCTTGTAACGAGGATCCAGCAGCGTGGCCACTCAGTAAGCACAAATTAGAATGTGGGCAACTCAGCGGTCATTGCGGAGACACTGCAGCATGTAATCGCTCATGTGTGCGAGGCTGCCCAGAGGCAACGAAAAGCTGTCCCCTGTGGGAGGTGTATCGTCTGTGTCTTCTGTATACCCCCATCCACTCACGAGTGATGGGCATGAGCTGGTCTGGGTGCCACCCGGCTGTAAACATGGTTCCTCTTCCTGCATCTCCTCCTCCTCATCCTCCACCTCGTCATCCTCCAGAACTGTGCCCTGGCTGGACAATTGTGTACCTGGCGTTTGTGGGAACCCACCCTCGGAGCCACTTGGGAATGACTGGCCGGAAACCCTACGAAATGATCCCTCTTCCTCCTCCTCCTCCTGTGCCACATCCTCTTCCATCATCGCCAGGAGCGTTTTTTCAAGGAGCCATAGAAGTGGGATAGTAATGCTGAGAACTGCGTTATCGGCACTGGCCATGTTGGTGGAGTACTCGAAATAGCGCAACAAGGAACACAGGTCTCGCATGGAGGCCCAGTCATTGGTGGTGAAGTGGTGCTGTTCCGCCGAGCGACTCACCCGTGCGTGCTGCATCTGAAACTCGACTATCTCCTGCTGCTGCTCGCACAGTCTGGCCAGCATGTGCAAGGTCGAGTTCCACCTGGTGTGCACGTCGCATGTGAGGGGGTGAGCGGGAAGGCCGAAGTTACGCTGCAGCGCTGACAGGCGAGCAGCAGCAGGGTGAGAACGCCGAAAGAGCGCCCAGACGGCCCGCACTTTATGCAGCTGCTCTGACATATCGGGGTAATTTTTCAGAAACCTCGGCACCATCAAATTCAGCACATGCGCCAGGCAAGGGATGTGCGTCAAACCGGCTAGTCCCAGAGCTGCTACGAGATTTTGCCCATTATCGCACACCACCAGGCCAGGCTTGAGGCTCACTGTCACTAACCACTCATTGGTCTGTTGTTCAAGGCCCGTCTACAGCTCCTGCACGGTGTGGGGTTTGTCCACCAGTAGTAGTAAGAGGGTATATGTTTCGTCAAAGTGACAGGTACCACGCCCCTTTTACACGCCCCCTTTTTATATTGCTTGATATTAAGTTTATATCGCATGATATTAGTTTTATATAGCTTGATATTAGGTTTATATTGGCACTTCTCAGATGCCTGCTAAATTGCAGATCACCAATATCAAGTTTTCCCAGACCTGTCACAGACTGTGGGCATGTAATCAAGCCGTTGCTAATGCAAGGGTCATGGCCTCTTGCTCGAACATTGCTTAAATTACAATTTTCCCAGACCCATGTCCCCGGAGCTGCCCCTACAAGGTCGTGACACCTGTCAAGGACGTCAAAGCACTGCTTTTAGGTCCGGTCACAGTATTCATTCTTGTAATCGAGACTTTTCTAAGGCCCGGGTCATGTAGCTTTTAGGGTCGGTCACAGTATTTATTCTTGTAATCGTGACTTTTCTACAGACATGCTCATTAAAGCATCTGGACATTGCCATGGCTTTGATATGATTTTATATCAATTTTATACAATTCACAACTTCCATTTAAATAAAATCTTATTGATAAGCCCGTTCATGGCCGTTGATACGCTTTTGATATAAAATTAAGATTCATGCATAAAAAGACCTATAATGAACATATCAATTCTTATAAATTATGATTTAACTAGTCATTATAAATAAATTTTGTAATTTTATAACATTTCATAACACATTTACAACATTTAACTTGTCATATAAAAGCTACCCATTTGATATGGCCTTGATATGAGTTTATATCAATTTTATACAATTCATAACTTTCATTTAAGTAAAAGCTTATTGATAAGCCCATTCAGGGACTGTTGATACGCTTTTGATATAAAATATACACACTATCAGCATATAAAAGCTTATAAAACATAATCTAACTAAGGGGGCTACAGCAAATAATGAATATGCTAATCGCAACCACAGGGTATCGTTTTACAACATCAACCGCCTATATAAACAGGGCCCAGTCTCTGCATTGCTATCACAGAGAGACTTGGGCACATAGAAGCATTGACCAACAAGGCCTAAGACAATTAAAAGGTAAGCACCATTTGTCTGTTATGCTTTAAATCTTTCACTATTCTTGAATATAACTTATGTTAGCTGTATCTGATTATTTATAATTCGTAATGCATCACTAAATGTCTTTTTCTTTTACCACATACAAATGTTGCAATATTTTAACTAGCAATATCTTTCACTATTTATTGAATATGACTTAAATTAACTGAATCTATGTAACGTCTATCTATCTATCAATTTGACTATCTATCTATTAATCTATCTATCTATCTATCTATTAACATATCTATCTATTAATCTATCTATCTATCTGTCTATCTCTGTTATCTATCTATCAATCATCTATCTATCTATCAATCATCTATCTATCTATCAATTATCTATCTATCTCTCCATCTACCTATCTATAGTCTATTTAGCCATCTAACAGTTTTCTATCTATCTATCAATTTATCTACAGCTCTATCTGTCTATCTATCAATTATCTATCTTTCTATCTCTCTACCTATCTATAGTCTATCTATCCATCTATCGGTTAGCTATCTATCTATCTATCCCTTTATCTATATATCTATCTATGTTTCTATACATCCATATACCTCATCTATCTAAATTCTATCAATTTATCTATTTATCTATCTATATTTCTATCTACATATCTATGTATCAATTACATATCTATCTATCTATCTATCTATCTATCTATCTATTCTGTCTATCTACAGACATGTCAGGACATGTCCTAATATAAAGTCTATACATATATCTATCCATCTATCTGTTATCTATCTATGTAGCTAAACAACCATATACCCCATCTATCTAAAATGTATCTATCAATTTATCTATCTATCTAGCTAGCTATCTATCTATCAATTATCTATCTATCTATCTCATATCTATCTATATCTCTATCTATCTATCTTTCTATCTACCTATCTATAGTCTAGCTTTCCATCTATCTGTTATCTATCTATCTTTCCATTTATCTATCTATCTAGCTATCTATTTATCTATCTATACATCCATATACCCCATCTATCTAAATTCTAACTAGCCTTCTATCTATTATCTATCTATCAATTATCTATCTATCTCTCTATCTACCTATCTATAGTCTATCTAGCCATCTACCGGTTATCTATCTATCTATCTATCTATCTATCTATCTATCAATCAATTTATCTACAGCTCTATCCTTCTATCTATTAATTATCTGTCTTTCTATCTATCTTTCTATTATCTATCTTTTCATTATCTTTCTATCACATATCTATTTATCTATCTATCAATTATCTATCTATCTCATATCTATCTATATCTCTATATATCTATCTTTCTATCTACCTATCTATAGTCTATCTGTCCATCTATCTGTTATCTATCTAGCTTTCCATTTTATCTATCTATCTATCTATCTATCTATCTATCTATGTATCTATACCTCCATATACTCCATCTATCTAAATTCTAACTATCCTTCTATCTATTATCTATCTATCAATTATCTATCTATCTCTCTATCTACCTATCTATAGTCTATCTAGCCATCTACCGGTTTTCTATCTATCTATCAATTTATCTACAGCTCTATCCTTCTATCTATCAATTATCTATCTATCTACCTATCTATAGTCTATCTTTACATCTATCTGTTAGCTATCTAGCTATCCCTTTATCTATATATCTTTCAATGTTTCTATACATCCATATACCTCTTCTATCTAAATTCTATCAATTTATCTATTTAGCTATTTATATTTCTAGCTACATATCTATGTATCAATTACCTATCTATCTATCTATTCTGTCTATCTACAGACATGTCAGGACATGTACTAATATAAAGTCTATACATATATCTATCCATCTAGCTGTTATCTATCTATGTAGCTAAACAACCATATAACCCATCTATCTAAAATGTATCTATCAATTTATCTATATATCTAGCGAGCTATCAATTATCTATCTATCTATCTATCTATCTCTCTTTCTATCTACCTATCTATAGTCTATCTATCCATCTACCTGTTTTCTATCTATCAATTATCTATCTATCTATCTATCTATCTATCTATCTACTTATCTGTAGCCTAGCTTTCCAGCTATCTATATTTATAGTGCTTGATATTAAATGTTATATTGCTTGATATTAAATTTATATTGCTTGATATAAATTTATATACTGTTGTGCACTGTCACAGATGTCCTAAGACATATCCTACACAACCAACCCCCCAACACTCTGTGTCAATACACACCTTAGTATTTCTCTGGGCCAACCACCCCCACCACTCTGTGGCAATACACAAACACAACGCAATGTTGCAAAGTTGTATTCATTAAAATGTTTACACAATACAAAATTTCAAAAATGTTGTACAATATGCTGTAAAAATGACAAAATGATCAATTTATCCGTATATCTATCACAATCTAACGTTTCAATAGATAAATATTGTATCTATTTGTCTATCAATCTATCTAACAATTTATCCATTTATCTATCTATCTATCTTTCTTTCTATCTATTTCTAACCAGCTAGCTACTATAACATGGCTATCTATCAAACATCTATCTATTTACATTTCTATCTATCAAACATCTATTTATCTTTCTATCTATCTATCTAACTGGCTGTCTTTCTATCTTTCTTTCTATCTATTATTTATCTTTCTATCTATCTATCCATTTTATCTAACAATTTATACATTTATCTATCTTTCTATCTATCTAACTGTCTGTCTTTCTATCTTTCTTTATATCTATTATCTATCTTTCTATCGATCTATCCATTTTATCTAACAATTTATCCATTTATCTATTTTCCGAGCAATCTATCCATTTATCTAACAATTTATCCATTTATCTATCTATCTTTCTATCTATTTCTAACCATCTAGCTACTATAACATGGCTATCTATCAAACATCTATTTACCTTTCTATCAAACAGCTATTTATCTTTCTACCTATCTAACTGGCTGTCTTTCTATCTTTCTTTCTATCTATTATCTATCCATCTTTTCTATCTATTATCTATCCATCTTTCTATCTATTAGCTATCCATCTTTCTATCTATTATCTATCTGTCTTTCTATCTATTTTATCTATTTATCTAGATTCTAATATCTATCTAACGTCCAATCTTTCTATCTATTTTCCTATCAATCTATCCGGTTATCTAACAATGTATCCATTTATCTGTCTTTCTATCTTTCTATCTATTTCTAACCAGCTAGCTAACAAAATGATCAATTTAGCCGTATATCTATCTACCCCAATCTAACGTTTCAATAGATAAATATTTTATCTATCTACCTATCAATCTATTTAACAATTTATCCATTTATCTGTCTATCTTTATAGCTATTTCTAACCAGCTAGCTACTATAACATGGCTATCTATCAAACATCTATCTATTTACCTTTCTATCTATCAAACATCTATTTATCTTTCTATCTATCTAACTGGCTGTCTTTCTATCTTTCTTTCTATCTATTATTTATCTTTCTATCTATCTATCTATCCATTTATCGAACAATTTATCCATTTTTTTTATTTTTATTTATTTATTTATTTATTTTTTGTCTAGCTAACACATAGCTATTTATCTAATTATCTAACAATCTATTTTAGCTATCTATTTATCTAGCTTCTAATATCTATCTAGCGTCCAATCTTTCTATCTATTCTCCTATCAATCTATCCATTTATCTAACAATGTATCCATTTATCTGTCTTTCTATCTTTCTATCTATCTTTCTATCATTTTTTCTATCTATCCAGCTATCTAACAATTTATCCATTTATCTATCTATAATCAATTTATCCGTATATCTGTGCCAATATAGACAGACAAACACCCCCACTCTGTCAATACACACAGCAATGTTGCAAAGTTGTATTCATTTGAAATGTATACACAATTCAAAATTTCAAAGTGTTGAACAATATGCTGTAAAAAGGTCAAAATGATCAATTTATCCATATAGCTATCTATCTTTCTATCCTTCTATCAATCTATCTATATATCGACCTATCTATTTTAGCTGTCTTTCTATCTATCTTTCCATTATCTTTCTATCACATATCTATTTATCTATCTATCCATTTATCTTTATATCTATCTTGCCATTAAGCTGTCTATATATCTACCTATCTTTCCACTTTCTATCTATCCATAGATAGGGTTTTACGGGACGCCGATCCGGGTGCTTTCATACAAGTGCGTTTAGACGACAGCGAAACGTTTGATTCGATTTTTCTAATAGGTATTCTAGAGATGGATTTAGAGCCGAAACATTTTTGTACAATATCGCTAATGCTTTACAGAGTAACGCGGAGTGCATAGCCGGTAATACACTTAAACTAGTTGTCATCATTGTCAGGTGGCGCCGTGGTGGGTCCAGAAGACGTTTGGGCGGTGTCGCGTATAGTCGTATTATTGATCTTAAAAAACAACATTTATACGATTTTAATTATTACGATAATAACGTCTGTCTGGCCGCTAGTGTTTACGCTATTTTGGAGGGTGCTGCTTTGAGCGACATCGCCTTGTTAGAGAAAGCTTGACAACTGCATAGAGACTTACAAATACCTGAGGGGTATTTGGTGTCTTTTACTGACGTTGCTGAATTTGAAACAAATTAAACATCACAATTAAAATTTTGTACCCCAATAGGGGGCAGTGGCTTTATTATCACACAGCCCGCACAGCTAAAGAAAAGACCGTCTATATATTGCACCATGAAAAGCATTATTATGGCATAAAAAAATCTAAAAGCCTTTATTGGTTTCGATTATTTTTACGACGTTTGTTGCACTGTATACAAACATAAATATCGACACGGGTGTATGCTGTTTTGTCAAGCGTGCCAGAGCCCAAATTGTGTTGAGCAGTCTAATAATACACGGTGCCCGATATGTAGGACATATTGCCGTTCAGAGGCTTGTTTTGAAACACATAGAAACCTGTCACTTACAGTAGGTGAACCCGATTTTGTGTCAATCTCGCTCTCTTTCTCGGCGAGATTGAGCACCTACGAGCCCCATCGCGGGAGCCAGCGCCGAGCTGGCTTGCAGCGATGGAGACAGAGCCGTCATAGAAGCGACGGGAGATCCGACTTGGATTCCCGCCAATTCTACACGTGTGCGGCGTTTGTTATGAATCCTGAGGGGGAAGTCCCCGCCGGATTTTAAATAAAAATCCGGCATGGGTCCCCTCCTCAGGAGCATACCGGGCCCTTAGGTCTGTTATGGGTTGTAAGGAGAGCCCCCCCTACGCCGAAAAAAACGGCGTAGGGGGTCCCCCTACAATCCATACCAGACCCGTATCCAAAGCACGCTACCCGGCCAGCCAGGAAGGGAGTGGGGACGAGCGAGCGCCCCCCCCCTCCTGAGCCGTACCAGGCTGCATGCCCTCAACATGGGGGGGTTGGGTGCTCTGGGGCAGGGGGCGCAACTGCGGCCCCCCCACCTCAGAGCACCCTGTCCCCATGTTGATGAGGACAGGGCCCCTTCCCGACAACCCTGGCCGTTGGTTGTCGGGGTATGCGGGCGGGAGGCTTATCGGAATCTGGGAGCCCCCTTTAATAAGGGGGCCCCCAGATACCGGCCCCCCACCCTAAGTGAATGAGTATGGGGTACATCGTACCCCTACCCATTCACCTGCAAGAAAAGTGGTAAAAACACAAATAAACCACACAGTGTATTAAAATATTTTATTTTTCTGCTCCGGAGGCCGCCCCCTGTCTTCTTTATTAGCTCTTTTACCAGGGGGGGCTCTTCTTCTTCCGCTATCCCGACGGGTCTTCTCCGCTATCCGGGGGGTCTTCTCAACTCTCCGGGGTTCTCCTTCTGTCTTCTCCGCTATCCGGGGGGTCTTCTCAACTCTCCGGGGTTCTCCTTCTGTCTTCTCCGCTATCCGGGGGGTCTTCTCAACTCTCCGGGGTTCTCCTTCTGTCTTCGCCGCTCTCCGTTGTTGACTCGGCGCACCCCGGTTCTTCGTCTCGCGAGACTCGGCGCACCCCGGTTCTTCGTCTCGAGGTAGATGGATAGATAGACTATAGATAGGTAGATAGAAAGAGAGATAGATAGATAGATAGATAGATAATTGATAGCTCGCTAGATATATAGATAAATTGATAGATACATTTTAGATAGATGGGTTATATGGTTGTTTAGCTACATAGATAGATAACAGCTAGATGGATAGATATATGTATAGACTTTATATTAGTACATGTCCTGACATGTCTGTAGATAGACAGAATAGATAGATAGATAGGTAATTGATACATAGATATGTAGCTAGAAATATAAATAGCTAAATAGATAAATTGATAGAATTTAGATAGAAGAGGTATATGGATGTATAGAAACATTGAAAGATATATAGATAAAGGGATAGCTAGATAGCTAACAGATAGATGTAAAGATAGACTATAGATAGGTAGATAGATAGATAATTGATAGATAGAAGGATAGAGCTGTAGATAAATTGATAGATAGATAGAAAACCGGTAGATGGCTAGATAGACTATAGATAGGTAGATAGAGAGATAGATAGATAATTGATAGATAGATAATAGATAGAAGGATAGTTAGAATTTAGATAGATGGAGTATATGGAGGTATAGATACATAGATAGATAGATAGATAGATAGATAGATAGATAGATAGATAGATAGATAAAATGGAAAGCTAGATAGATAACAGATAGATGGACAGATAGACTATAGATAGGTAGATAGAAAGATAGATATATAGAGATATAGATAGATATGAGATAGATAGATAATTGATAGATAGATAAATAGATATGTGATAGAAAGATAATGAAAAGATAGATAATAGAAAGATAGATAGAAAGACAGATAATTAATAGATAGAAGGATAGAGCTGTAGATAAATTGATTGATAGATAGATAGATAGATAGATAACCGGTAGATGGCTAGATAGACTATAGATAGGTAGATAAAGAGATAGATAGATAATTGATAGATAGATAATAGATAGAAGGCTAGTTAGAATTTAGATAGATGGGGTATATGGATGTATAGATAGATAAATAGATAGCTAGATAGATAGATAAATGGAAAGATAGATAGATAACAGATAGATGGAAAGCTAGACTATAGATAGGTAGATAGAAAGATAGATAGATAGAGATATAGATAGATATGAGATAGATAGATAGATAATTGATAGATAGATAGCTAGCTAGATAGATAGATAAATTGATAGATACATTTTAGATAGATGGGGTATATGGTTGTTTAGCTACATAGATAGATAACAGATAGATGGATAGATATATGTATAGACTTTATATTAGGACATGTCCTGACATGTCTGTAGATAGACAGAATAGATAGATAGATAGATAGATAGATAGATAGATAGATAGGTAATTGATACATAGATATGTAGATAGAAATATAGATAGATAAATAGATAAATTTATAGAATTTAGATAGATGAGGTATATGGATGTATAGAAACATAGATAGATATATAGATAAAGGGATAGATAGATAGATAGATAGATAGCTAACCGATAGATGGATAGATAGACTATAGATAGGTAGAGAGATAGAAAGATAGATAATTGATAGATAGACAGATAGAGCTGTAGATAAATTGATAGATAGATAGAAAACTGTTAGATGGCTAAATAGACTATAGATAGGTAGATGGAGAGATAGATAGATAATTGATAGATAGATAGATGATTGATAGATAGATAGATGATTGATAGATAGATAGATAGATAGATAGCAGAGATAGACAGATAGATAGATAGATTAATAGATAGATATGTTAGATAGATAGATAGATAGATTAATAGATAGATATGTTAATATATAGATAGATAGATAGATAGATTAATAGATAGATAGATAAATTGATAGATAAATAGACGTTACATAGATTCAGTTAATTTAAGTCATATTCAATGAATAGTGAAAGATATTGCTAGTTAAAATATTGCAACATTTGTATGTGGTAAAAGAAAAAGACATTTAGTGATGCATTACGAATTATAAATAATCAGATACAGCTAACATAAGTTATATTCAAGAATAGTGAAAGATTTAAAAGCATAACAGACAAATGGTGCTTACCTTTTAAGTGTCTTAGGCCTTGTTGGTCTATGCTTCTATGTGCCCAAGTCTCTCTGTGATAGCAATGCAGAGACTGGGCCCTGTTTATATAGGCGGTTGATGTTGTAAAACGATACCCTGTGGTTGCGATTAGCATATTCATTATTTGCTGTAGCCCCCTTAGTTAGATTATGTTTTATAAGCTTTTATATGCTGATAGTGTGTATATTTTATATCAAAAGCGTATCAACAGTCCCTGAATGGGCTTATCAATAAGCTTTTACTTAAATGAAAGTTATGAATTGTATAAAATTGATATAAACTCATATCAAGGCCATATCAAATGGGTAGCTTTTATATGACAAGTTAAATGTTGTAAATGTGTTATGAAATGTTATAAAATTACAAAATTTATTTATAATGACTAGTTAAATCATAATTTATAAGAATTGATATGTTCATTATAGGTCTTTTTATGCATGAATCTTAATTTTATATCAAAAGCGTATCAACGGCCATGAACGGGCTTATCAATAAGATTTTATTTAAATGGAAGTTGTGAATTGTATAAAATTGATATAAAATCATATCAAAGCCATGGCAATGTCCAGATGCTTTAATGAGCATGTCTGTAGAAAAGTCACGATTACAAGAATAAATACTGTGACCGACCCTAAAAGCTACATGACCCGGGCCTTAGAAAAGTCTCGATTACAAGAATGAATACTGTGACCGGACCTAAAAGCAGTGCTTTGACGTCCTTGACAGGTGTCACGACCTTGTAGGGGCAGCTCCGGGGACATGGGTCTGGGAAAATTGTAATTTAAGCAATGTTCGAGCAAGAGGCCATGACCCTTGCATTAGCAACGGCTTGATTACATGCCCACAGTCTGTGACAGGTCTGGGAAAACTTGATATTGGTGATCTGCAATTTAGCAGGCATCTGAGAAGTGCCAATATAAACCTAATATCAAGCTATATAAAACTAATATCATGCGATATAAACTTAATATCAAGCAATATAAAAAGGGGGCGTGTAAAAAGGGCGTGGTACCTGTCACTTTGACGAAACATATACCCTCTTACTACTTCCACCAAACAGATAAGTTTTAAAACTGCCTGCTGTCGTTTACCCCTGGCTGTGCTGAAGTTGGTGGTGAAGGTGTTACGCTGACCGGATGAGGAGCTGGTAGAGGATGAGGAAGCAGAGTAGGAGGAGGAAGCAACAGGAGGCAAACTGAAGCGCCCTGCAATCCTCGGTGGTGGAAGAACATGCGCCAAACTGCTATCCGCCTCAGGCCCAGCCGCCACTGCATTTACCCAGTGTGCTGTTATGGAGATATAACGGCCCTGACCGTGCTTACTGGTCCACGTATCTGTTGTCAGGTACACCTTGCCACAGATGGCGTTGCACAGTGCACACCTGATTTTGTCCCCTACTTGGCTGTAAAGGGAAGTGATGGCTCGCCTTGAAAAGTAGTTGCGGCTGGGCACGACGTACCGTGGGACAGCCGCCGCCATAAGGCCTTTAAAACTATCCGTCTCCACCAGACGGAATGACAGCATTTCAAAGGCCAGTAATTTAGAAATGCTGGCATTCAGGGCTAGGGATCACGGGTGGGTAGGGGGGTACTTCCTCTTCCTCTCCAGCGTTTGGGATATGGAGAGCTTAACACTTCCGTAGGATATTGTGGAGATGCTTGGTGACCCAGGTGTTGGAGTTGCTGGCAGATCCTCAGTTTGCGGGGTGCCAGGTGGCACTGTCACTCCAGAGGTGGATGAAGAGGCCGCGACTGCAGCAGAAGAGGAAGCAGGAGGAGCCAGAGACCTTTCTTGGTTTTTGAGGTGTCTACTCCACTGCAGCTCGTGCTTTGCACTTAAATGCCTGGTCATGCAGGTTGTGCTCAGGTTGAGAACGTTTATGCCTCGCTTTAAGCTCTGATTGCACAGCATGCAAACCACTCATGTCTTGTCGGCAGCACATTGTCTGAAGAACTGCCACGCCAGGGAACTCCTTGGAGCTGGCTTTGGTGTGCTCGGTCCCTTGCTGCGGTGGGCAGTAGAAGGCGTACTGTCTAGGTGATGGCTGCTCCGCTTTTGCACCCTTCTCCCTCTTCTGCTGTGCTGGTGGCTCTGTGCGACCACCGCCTCTTCCTCCGAACTACACAGGTCACTAGCATGACCCTGATTCCATGTGGGGTTGAGGACCTCATCGTCCTCCACATCATCTTCCAGCCAGTCTTCACCCCTGCCTTCCTTGTCGGTCTGCACACAAACTCTTATCTATAGACTGTGTGTGTGTGTGTGTGTGTGTGGGGGGGGGGGGTATATAGTGTGCGGATGGATGTGCAATGTGCATATGAGATATTTCTATGATGTCCATTCATAAATGCTACTGACATAGTGCTGTGATATCATTACAGTAATTTTTACTCAGATATGATTAAATGTTAACTTTTAAGTATTGCGAAAAGAATTTCGGATCAAAAGGTAAAATTTTTGCGATCACAAATATTTTAGAACACTCTATCTGCATATAAAGTGATTGTTCTGACAGGCATGTCACATGTAATCAAATACACTGCTGTCAAATTACTTACATGGATCAGTAGTTCTTCCTCGCTGTCGCAAAAATTGCTTTCCACCATCTTTCCAATCTTCTCGAACTTCCAGTAGTTGGATTAATGCCACACCCTATTAGGCATGTGCATTACGCAAAATTTACATTCTGATTTTTCACAAATGAAAAAAAAAGGTCACGAATAAAGTGAATTCGCAAATTCAAGAATATATGGCAAATTTTCGTCCAGCTACCTCAGCTACTACTTTGATGCTGCCACCCGCCTGATGCCACACAAATCTGATGCCAAGTTCTCCTTCTTTCACCCACCTTCATCAGGGGGTACTGGTATTGCCACCGACCACCCCACTCTGTCACTGGGTCACTTTGTGGTCTACTGATGCTGCTGCTGCCATCTCCACACGATGTCACCTTCACATTCTGTAGTCTCCTGATGCTGCTGCTTCTGCCATCTCCACACTATGTCACCTTGCCACCCTGTGGTATCCTGATGCTGCTGTTGCATCTCTACACTATGTAACCTTGCCTCTCTGTGGTATCCTGATGCTGCTGCTGTCACCACCGCCAGACTCGGTCAGTGCGCCACGAGGTGGCCTCTTCATACTGCTGCCAACTCCAGACTTGGTCATTGTGCCACTCGTTCGCCTCCTCATACTGCTGCCAACTCCAGACTCTGTCATTGTGCCACTCGGTGGCCTTCTCCTGATGCTGCTGCTGCTGCTGCTACCTCCAGACTTAGTCATTGTGCCACTCTGTGGCCTATTCATACTGCTTCCACCTCCAGACTGTGCCATCATGCCATTCGTTGGCCTCCTCATACTGCTGCCACCTCCTGTCACGGATGGTGTACAGGAAACAAGACAATACCATATAAACAATGTCTCTCTGGATCCACAGCTAAGGAACAAAGGGAGACCCCTGCAATAGACCTGCCACTCTCCCTCACTGCTCAGCCTATGCGAACACCCCAAAGGTGGATGGGCGCATATCCACGTTCCTCGGCTATCTATTACCTGAAGACCCTACAATAGTGAGGGGACACGACCACCGGCTCCCTACACTGACACGGAGGGAGTCAGGGTCACCTGGATCCAGAAAAGAGAAAATCATAAATACATAAACAGCACTTATCTTGCAGACGACTGACGACTGAGGACTGGGAACTGGGAACTGGGAACAGCATGCACACACACTCCAGGAAGTTGTATCAGCCGCACACTACTGCATTATGGGGAGGAACTTAAAGGGCAGCAATCAGTCCAACTGCATGACAGCTGAGATAGACTAACGAGATGAGAAACTAAACCAAAACAAAGAAATTCAAGGAGGAGGATCTGAAAAGCTCCTGTGAGCGCATCTCAGCTGTCTGGCTGTGACAGTACCCCTCCCTCTACGAGTGGACTCCGGACACTCAGAGCCCACCTTCTCAGGATGGGACCTATGGAAAGCCCTGATGAGACGAGAGGCCTTAATGTCCGTCACTGGGACCCACATCCTCTCCTCAGGACCATAACCCTCCCAATGAACGAGGTACTGGAGGGAACCGCGGACAAGACGAGAATCCACAATCCTAGAGACCTGAAATTCAAGATTTCCATCAACCAAAATCGGAGGAGGAGGCAAAGGCGAGGGTACAATAGGTTGAACATAAGGTTTCAACAAGGACTTATGAAAAACATTATGGATCTTCCAAGTCTGAGGAAGATCAAGACGGTAGGCAACAGGATTGATGACAGACAGGATCTTGTAAGGCCCAATAAACCTAGGACCCAACTTCCAGGAGGGAACCTTCAATTTGATATTCTTGGTAGACAACCACACCAGATCACCAACATTCAGGTCCGGACCAGGCACACGTCTCTTATCCGCCACACGCTTATATCTCTCACTCATGCTCTTTAGATTATCCTGAATCTTTTGCCAAATAGATGACAAAGACGAGGAGAATCTGTCCTCATCAGGCAAACCAGAAGAGCCCTCTCCCGAGAAAGTCCCAAACTGCGGATGAAACCCATATGCACCAAAAAATGGTGACTTATCAGAGGACTCCTGACGACGGTTATTTAAAGCAAACTCAGCAAGGGACAAAAAAGAACACCAATCCTCCTGATTCTCCGCCACAAAACAGCGCATATATGTCTCCAGATTCTGATTGACGCGCTCTGTCTGGCCATTCGACTGCGGGTGGAAAGCAGAAGAGAATGACAACCGAACCCCCAAGCGAGAACAGAAAGCCTTCTAGAATCTGGAAACAAACTGCGTGCCCCTATCAGGGACTATGTCTGAAGGAATCCCATGCAATTTGACAATGTGGTCAATAAATGCCTGCGCCAGCGTCTTAGCATTGGGCAAACCAGGAAAAGGGATAAAATGCACCATTTTGCTAAAACGGTGCACCACCACCAGAATCACAGACTTCCCCGAGGAACGAGGCAAGTCCATTATGAAGTCCATGGACAGATGTGTCCAAGGACGGGAAGGAATGGGCAAAGGAAGGAGAGGACCTGATGGCCGTGAATGAGGGACCTTGGCACGAGCGCAAGTCTCGCAAGCTGCCACAAAACCCTCAACCGACTTACGAAGCGCAGGCCACCAGAATCTCTGAGCGATGAGATCCAGTGTGGCTCTTGCCCCCGGGTGCCCAGCAAGGACCGTATCGTGGTGTTCTTTAAAAATCTTGTGTCTCAAAGCGAGAGGCACAAACAACCTCCCAGGAGGACAAAGATCAGGAGCTTCTGACTGGGCTGCCTGCACCTCTGCCTCCAATTCAGGAAAAAGAGCAGAGACCACCACACCTTCAGCCAAAATGGGACCCGGGTCTTCAAAATTCCCACCTCCCGGAAAACAATGTGACAGGGCATCTGCAGGGAACGTGACAACAAAATTAAACCTTGAAAAGAACAAAGACCATCTGGCCTGTCTCGGGTTCAGACGCTTGGCTGACTCCAAGTAGGCCAGATTTTTATGGTCAGTAAACACGATAATAGGGTGTCTGGCTCCCTCTAGCCAATGGCGCCATTCCTCAAAAGCCAACTTGATGGCCAACAATTCCCTATCTCCCACATCATAATTTCTCTCTGTGGAGGAGAGTTTCTTTGAGAAAAAGGCACACGGTTGCCATTTGTCAGGAGAGGAACCCTGAGACAAGACCGCACCCACCCCTACCTCAGAAGCATCAACCTCAACTATGAAGGGTAACGAAATATCAGGTTGTACTAGGATGGGAGCGGAAGCAAAACTCTCCTTGATATTAGAAAAGGCCTTACGCGCCTCTACCGACCAGGAAGAAAAATCTACCCCCTTTCTGGTCATATCAGTGAGTGGTTTAACAACAGAGGAATAATTCAAAATAAATTTCCTGTAATAATTGGCAAAGCCCAAAAAACGCATCAGCGCCTTCTGATTCTCAGGAAGCTCCCACTCAAGCACAGCACGGACCAACTCGGGGTCCATGCGAAAACCAGAAGCGGAGACAAGAAACCGCAGAAATTGAATTTCTGGAACCGCAAACACACATTTTTCCAGTTTCGCGTATAATTTATTCTCCCGCAGGATGAGCAAGACCTGACGTAAGTGTTCCTTATGAGTCTTGAAATCAGGAAAAAAAATCAAAATGTCATCCAAATACACTAATACAAATTTTCCCATTAAATGATAAAAAATGCTGTTGACGAAATGCTGAAAAACGGCTGGGGCATTCATCAAACCAAAAGGCATAACCAAATTCTCAAAATGGCCCTCAGGGGTATTGAAAGCCGTCTTCCATTCGTCTCCTTCTCTGACCCTAACCAGGTTGTATGCCCCTCTTAGGTCTAATTTGGAAAAGACTTTAGCCCCAACAACCTGGTTAAACAGGTCCGGGATCAGAGGAAGCGGATAAGGATCACGAATAGTGATACTGTTCAGCTCCCTGAAATCCAGACAAGGTCTTAAAGAACCATCTTTTTTCTTAACAAAGAAAAAACCAGCGGCAACAGTTGACTTCGAGGGTCGTATGTGTCCTTTTCTCAGACTCTCAGAGATATAAGCACGCATAGCGACCCTCTCAGGTTGGGAGAGATTGTATAAACGAGATTTAGGCAGCTTGGCGCCTGGGATGAGATTAATAGGGCAATCATACTCCCTGTGCAGAGGTAAACCCTGAACTCCACTCTCAGAGAAGACATCCAAAAATTCAGAGAGGAAAGGTGGTACAGTCTTAGTAGAAACCTCAGAAACAGATGTTATGAGGCAATTCTCTCTGCAAAAGTTACTCCAACCATTTATTTGCCTCGCTTGCCAATCAATGGTGGGGATATGTTTAGTGAGCCAGGGTAGCCCCAACACTAGGGGAGTAGGCAAACCGCTAAGGACGAAACATGATACATCCTCAACACGAGCATCACTCACAATTAAACGGATATTGTGAACTATTCCCTTTAATGATTTCAGAGAAAGTGGAGCGGAATCAATAGCAAAAACAGGAATATCCTTTCCCAAAGTGCATACCTGGAAACCATGAGTTATTGCAAATTGATTATCAATGAGGTTGACAGCTGCTCCACTATCCACAAAAATCTCACAAAAAATGCTCATGCTCTCTAGCGCCACCCTAGCAGGCAGGACAAAACGGGAACTACGGGAACGGGAAATACCTTCAATTTCCGCCTCAACCCTGCCAATAGTAACAGACGGAACATTTTTAAAAGATTTTTTCCTTTTTGTCTCTTTATTACTTTCAGAAAACTGCCTGAATCTCCTAGAGGGACAAACATTTGCCAGATGATTTATACCTCCACAACAAAAACAAACCCTCCCCTGCGGGCTGAATCTTCTATTGTCAGAGGCAATCAACCCCAGCTGCATGGACTCCTGCTCAGAAGGGGCTGACAGCGACTGAGACCCCTGTGCACAGAATGAGACCGCTGCACTGTCCCGGGACTGAGTATGACAGGAAGGAGAGATCTCTCCTCTCTCTCTAAGACGCCTGTCAATACGAACAGCCTGAGACATAGCAGAATCCAAGGAGGTAGGTCTCTCATGAAAGGCAAATGCATCATTCAATCCCTCTGAAAGACCATAGCAAAATTGACTTCGGAGTACAGCATCATTCCAACCCGTATCTGCTGTCCATCTCGGAAATTCTGAGCAGTATATCTCTGCGGATTGTTTACCCTGGCATAACAGACGTAGTCTAGACTCAGCCAGAGCAATACGATCCGGATCATCATATATCTGACCCAGGGCTAAAAAGAATTCATCCACTGAACGGAGGGGCCGTGCCCCCTCCGGCAGCGAAAAGGCCCAGGACTGAGCGTTACCCCTGAGCAGCGATATAATGATCCCCACCCTCCGTTCTTCATCACCAGAAGAATGGGGAAGAAGGCGAAAATGGAGTTTGCAAGCCTCTCTAAAACGCACAAAATTCTCACTACCCCCGGAGAACGTATCCGGGAGCGAGATCTTAGGCTCAGCACAAACTCCATGAACGCAAGCTGAACCGGTCACTTGAAACTGAGAAAAAGTCTTACGGAGATCAGCTACCTCCAAAGAAAGACCCTGAAAGCGTTCAGCCAAAAGTGAAACTGGATCCATGCTTGAGACGGTTTTGGCGGCTGATAATGTCACGGATGGTGTACAGGAAACAAGACAATACCATATAAACAATGTCTCTCTGGATCCACAACTAAGGAACAAAGGGAGATCCCTGCAATAGACCTGCCACTCTCCCTCACTGCTCAGCCTATGCGAACACCCCAAAGGTGGATTGGCGCATATCCACGTTCCTCGGCTATCTATTACCTGAAGACCCTACAATAGTGAGGGGACACGACCACCGGCTCCCTACACTGACACGGAGGGAGTCAGGGTCACCTGGATCCAGAAAAGAGAAAATCATAAATACATAAACAGCACTTATCTTGCAGACGACTGACGACTGAGGACTGGGAACTGGGAACTGGGAACAGCATGCACACACACTCCAGGAAGTTGTATCAGCCGCACACTACTGCATTATGGGGAGGAACTTAAAGGGCAGCAATCAGTCCAACTGCATGAGAGCTGAGATAGACTAACGAGATGAGAAACTAAACCAAAACAAAGAAATTCAAGGAGGAGGATCTGAAAAGCTCCTGTGAGCGCTTCTCAGCTGTCTGGCTGTGACACCTCCAGACTCTGTCATTGTGCCACTTGGTGGCCTTCTCATACAGCTTTCACCTCCAGACCCTGTCATTGGGCCACTCTGTGGTCTCCTCATGCTGCTTCCACCTCACCACTATATCATAGGTCCACCCTGTGGACTTCTCATGTTGTTCCCACCCTCCCCACTTCATGATTGGTCCACTCTTTTGACTTTCATCCTGGCTGACATCATCATTTATTTGACCTTTCTTCTGATCTGTCAGAAGGAAGGAAAAATGAGACGAACAACGGATCCTGTCTGTGTAGCAGCTGTAAGGCCTGTATGGTTCAATCAGAATTGGCTTATGATTTGGTAGCCAAAAGCTGAAGTGGGTACAAAACACAGAAGACATGTGTCACCGCCAGATCTCTGAGAAGTTCTGATAGACGTTCTTCAGTACCTCCTGCATGATGTTCTTTTGTTTTGCTTTCGCTTTGACATCTCTTCTCCCTCTCCCAGCTGTCATCTATTAGCAGTGATTGCCTCCCTATATATCTCCTCCCATACTGCTTCACTTTGCGGTTTATACTACTTCCTGGATTGGTTTCACTGCTTGAAGTTGCTACTGCTGGTTCCTCAAGATAAGTCTATTTCTGTATTTGTGTCTTCCTGTTGGCTTGATTCTAGGTGACCCTGACTCCCTCCGTATTAAGTGCAGGGAGTCGGTGGTCGTGTCCCCTCACTATTATAGGGTTTGCAGGTGTCACTCAGTCTAAGGTACGTGGACATGCAACTTTCTATCATTGAGATCTTTGCATGGGCTGAGCAGCCAGGGAGAGCTCTAGGGCATTAATAGGGCTCACCCTTTTGTTCCTTAGTTTGGGATCAAGTCAGTCGGATCTTTATTTGTTACTTATTGTTTCCTGCTACACCATCCGTGACATTCATCCGTGACATTATAAACCGCCAAAACCGTCTTAAGCATTGATCCGGTTTTGCCTTGACGGACCGCATGCGTTGTCTTTCACTGGAGGTCGCAGAGCTCCGTAAAACTGTATCTCAGTTTTAGGTGACTGACCGGTTCTGCTTGCGTTCATCGAGTTTGTTCTGAGCCTAAGATCTCGCTTCCAGATACCTTCTCTGGGGGTAGTGAGAATTTTGTTCATTTTAGAGAGGCTTGCAAACTCCATTTTCGCCTACTTCCCCATTCCTCTGGTGATGAGGAGAAGAGTGTGGGATCATCATCTCACTGCTCAGGGATAACGCTCAGTCTTGGGCCTTTTCGCTGCTGGTGGGGGCACGGCCCCTCCGCTCAGTGGATGAATTTTTTGTAGCCCTGGGTCAGATATATGATGATCCGGATCGTGTTGCTCTGGCTGAATCTAAACTGCGTCTTTTATTTACTATGTTAGGGTAAACAATCTGCAGAGTTATACTGTTCATAATTTCGGAGATGGGCAGCTGATACTGGTTGGAATGATGCTGCAGTCAATTTTGCCATGGTCTTTCAGAGGGATTGAAGGATGCATTTGCCTTTCATGAGAGACCTACCTCCTTGGAGTCCGCCATGTCTCGGGCTGTTCGTATTGACAGGCGTTCTAGAGAGAGAGGAGAGATCACTCCTTCCTGTCATACCCACTCCAAGGACAGTGGGGCAGTCTCATTCAGTGCGCAGGGGTCTCAGTCTCTCTCAATCCCCTTTGAGCAGGAGCCCATGCAGCTAGGTTTGCTTGCCTCTAACAACAGAGGATTCAGCTCTCAGAGGAGGGTTTGTTTCTGTTGTGGAGGTATAAATCATTTGGCAAATGTTTGTCCCTCTAGGAGATTCAGGGAGTTTTTAGAGAATAATAAAGAAACAAAAAGAAAAAAGTCCTCTAAAAACATTCCATCTGTTACTATTGGCAAGGTTGATGTGGAAATTGAAGGTTTTCCGTTTGCTTTTAGTTCTCATTTTGTCCTACCTGCCAGGGTGGCGCTAGAGAGCATGAACATTGTTTGTGAGATTTTTGTAGATAGTGGAGCAGCTGTCAATCTCATTGATAATCAACTTGCTATAACACATGGTTTCCAGGTATGCACTTTGGGAAAGGACATACCTGTTTTTGCTATTGATTCTGCTCCACTTTCTCAAAAATCATTAAAAGGCATAGTTCACAATATCCGTTTGACTGTGGGTGATGCTCATGTTGAGGATGTGTCATGTTTCGTCTTAGGCGGGTTACCTACTCCTCTAGTGTTAGGGCTACCCTGGGTCACTAAACATAACCCCACCATTGATTGGCAAGCGAGGCAAATAAATGGTTGGAGTGACTTTTGCAGAGAGAATTGCCTCTCGACGTCTTTTTCAGAGGTTTCTACTAAGACTGTACCATCTTTTCTTTCTGAATTTTCAGATGTGTTTTCTGAGAGTGGTGTTCAGGAGCTTCCCCCTCACCGGGAGTACGATTGCCCTATTAATCTCATCCCAGGCGCCAAGCTGCCTAAATCTCATTTATACAATCTCTCCTAACCTGAAAGGGTCGCTATGCGTTATTATATCTCTGAGAGCCTGAGAAAGGGACACATACGACCCTCGAAGTCACCTGTTGCCGCTGGTTTCTTTTTTGTTAAGAAAAAAGATGGTTCTTTAAGACCATGTCTGGATTTCAGGGAGCTGAACAGTATCACAATTCGTGACCCTTATCCGCTTCCTCTGATCCCGGACCTGTTTAACCAGATTGTTGGGGCTAAAGTTTTTTCCAAGTTGGATTTAAGAGGGGCATACAACCTGGTCAGGGTCAGAGAAGGGGACAAATGGAAGACGGCCTTTAATACCCCTGAGGGCCATTTTGAGAATTTGGTTATGCCTTTTGGTTTGATTAATGCTCCAGCCGTCTTCCAACATTTTGTGAACAGCATTTTTTTTATCATTTAATGGGGAAATTTGTACTAGTGTATCTAGATGACATTTTGATTTTTTCTCCTGATTTCAAAACTCATAGGGACCACCTACGTCAGGTCTTGCTCATTCTGTGGGAGAATAAATTGTACGCTAAACTGGAGAAATGTGTGTTTGCGGTTCCAGAAATTCAATTTCTGGGTTTTCTTCTCTCCGCTTCTGGTCTTCGCATGGACCCTGAGAAGGTCCGCGCTGTGCTTGATTGGGAGCTTCCTGAGAATCAGGATGCGCTTTTTAGGTTTTGCCAATTATTACAGGAAGTTCATTTTGAATTATTCCTCTGTTGTTAAGCCACTGACTAATATGACTAGAAAGGGGGTAGATTTTTCCTCCTGGTCGGTAGAGGCGCGTAAGGCCTTTTCTAGTATCAAAGAGAGTTTTGCTTCAGCTCCCATCTTGGTACAACCTGATATCTCTCTGCCCTTCATTGTTGAGGTGGACGCTTCTGAGGTTGGTGTGGGTGCGGTCTTATCTCAGGGTCCCTTTCCTGCCAAATGGCGACCGTGTGCCTTTTTCTCGAAGAAACTCTCCTCCACAGAGAGAAATTACGATGTGGGAGATAGGGAATTGTTGGCCATCAAATTAGCTTTTGAGGAATGGCGCCATTTGCTCGAGGGAGCCAGACACCCTATTACCGTGTTTACCGACCATAAGAATCTTACTAGTCTTTGTTCTTTTCAAGGTTTAATTTTGTTGTCACGTTCCGCCCTGGGGTTAAGAATGTGAAGGCGGATGCCCTGTCACGTTGTTTTCTGGGAGGGGGGAACTTTGAAGACCCAGGTCCCATTTTGGCTGAAGGGGTTGTTGTGTCTGCTCTTTATCCTAAATTGGAGGCAGAGGTTCAGGCAGCCCAGGCAGAGGCTCCTGATCTTTGTCCCCCTGGGAGGTTGTTTGTGCCTCTCGCTTTACGACACAAGGTTTTTAAGGAGCACCACTATATGGTCCTTGCTGGGCACCAGGGGGGTAGAGCCACAGTGGATCTCATTGCTCAGAGATTCTGGTGGCCGGCTCTTCGTAAGTGGGTTGAGGGTTTTGTATCAGCCTGCGAGACCTGCGCTCGTGCCAAAGTCCCTCATTCACGGCCATCAGGTCCTCTCCTTCCGTTACCCATTCCTTCCCGTCCTTGGACACATCTATCCATGGATTTCATTATGGACCTGCCTCATTCCTCATTCTGGTGGTGGTGGACCGGTTTAGCAAAATGGCACATTTTATTCCTTTTCCCTGGGTTGCCCAATGCTAAAACGCTGGCGCAGGCATTTATTGATCACATTGTCAAATTGCATGGTATTCCTTCAGAGATAGTCTCTGATAGGGGCACACAGTTTGTTTCCAGATTCTGGAAGGCTTTCTGTTCTCGCTTGGGGGTTCGGTTGTCATTCTCTTCTGCTTTCCACCCGCAGTCGAATGGCCAGACAGAGCGCGTCAATCAGAATCTGGAGACATATCTGCGCTGTTTTGTGGCAGAGAATCAGGAGGATTGGTGTTCTTTTCTCTCCCTTGCTGAGTTTGCTTTAAATAACCGTCGTCAGGAGTCCTCTGATAAGTCACCATTTTTTTGTGCATATGGGTTTCATCCGCAGTTTGGGACATTCTCTGGAGAGGGGGCTTCTGGTTTACCTGATGAGGAGAAATTCTCCTCGTCTTTGTCATCTATTTGGCAAAAGATTCAGGATAATCTAAAGAGCATGAGTGAGAGATATAAGCGTGTGGCGGATAAGAGACGTGTGCCTGGTCCGGACCTGAATGTTGGTGATCTGGTGTGGTTGTCTACTAAGAATATCAAGGTTCCCTCCTGGAAGTTGGGTCCTAAGTTTATCGGGCCTTACAAAATCTTGTCCGTCATCAATCCCGTTGCCTACCGTCTTGATCTTCCTCAGACTTGGAAGATCCATAATGTTTTTCACAAGTCCCTATTAAAACCTTATGTCCAACCCACTGTACCCTCCTCTTTGCCTCCTCCTCTGATTGTGGTTGATGGTAATCTTGAATTTCAGGTCTCTAGGATTGTGGACTCTCGTATTGTCCGCGGTTCTCTTCAGTACCTCGTTCATTGAGAAGGTTATGGTCCTTAGGAAAGGATGTGGGTTCCAGTGGCAGACATTAAGGCCACTCGTCTTCTCAGGGCATTCCATAGGTCCCATCCTGAGAAGGTGGGCTCTGAGTGTCCAGAGTCCACTCGTAGAGGGAGGGGTACTGTCACCGCCAGATCTCTGAGAAGTTCTGATAGACGTTCTTCAGTACCTCCTGCATGATGTTCTTTTGTTTTGCTTTCGCTTTGACATCTCTTCTCCCTCTCCCAGCTGTCATCTATTAGCAGTGATTGCCTCCCTATATATCTCCTCCCATACTGCTTCACTTTGCGGTTTATACTACTTCCTGGATTGGTTTCACTGCTTGAAGTTGCTACTGCTGGTTCCTCAAGATAAGTCTATTTCTGTATTTGTGTCTTCCTGTTGGCTTGATTCTAGGTGACCCTGACTCCCTCCGTATTGAGTGCAGGGAGCTTGTGGTCGTGTCCCCTCACTATTATAGGGTTTGCAGGTGTCACTCAGTCTAAGGTACGTGGACATGCAACTTTCTTTAATTGAGATCTTTGCATGGGCTGAGCAGTGAGGGAGAGCTCTAGGGCATTAATAGGGCTCACCCTTTTGTTCCTTAGTTTGGGATCAAGTCAGTCGGATCTTTATTTGTTACTTATTGTTTCCTGCTACACCATCCGTGACATTCATCCGTGACAACATGAAAATATTCCATTCACGTGTCATCTCTGTTTTAGAGCCACTCCTTTTTTATTGGCGTTAGCAATAGTGAGCAAATGCTGAACGAGTAAAGGCATATGCTCCACAGACAGTATTTGTTTTTTGTGGGTTATTGTTCTGACGGATCAGAGGAAGGGCAAATTAATCAGTGACATCAACACAAACTTACTGCTGACACACTCTCCACTCTGTCGGGGGCTCTACTTGTATAAGCGTTTAATAGAACATGTTCTGTAGACATCTATGTGGAATCAACTGACGAGGGTGTAAAAGGAGTGCGCTTCTTCTTGACGATAACATCGACCTGTAAGGCTGAGTTGATACTTCAGTTATTTGGTCAGTTTTGACTGCCCAAATAAGTGAAGTGTGCAGTGATTCTAAAAGCGACCCCTGTCATCTGCGTGTCATACTGACTCACAGTATTATTTTACTACCACAGCAGACTCCCTATGCGTGTTACTGCAAGACACAGTGTTCTACACCCATATAAAGGCTCTCTGCAGCCCGAAAATAGCAATTTTTTAACGTATTTTGACGCAAATAAATTCGGATCGAAGCAAATTTTTCCGGCGAATCAAATTTTTGAAAAATCTGCTCATCTCTAATCTACAGTCGTGGCCAAAAGTTTTGAGAATGACACAAATATTAGTTTTCACAAAGTTTGCTGCTAAACTGCTTTTAGATCTTTGTTTCAGTTGTTTCTGTGATGTAATGAAATATAATTACACGCACTTCATACGTTTCAAAGACTTTTATCGACAATTACATGACATTTATGCAAAGAGTCAGTATTTGCAGTGTTGGCCCTTCTTTTTCAGGACCTCTGCAATTCGACTTGGCATGCTCTCAATCAACTTCTGGGCCAATTCCTGACTGATAGCAACCCATTCTTTCATAATCACTTCTTGGAGTTTGTCAGAATTAGTGGGTTTTTGTTTGTCCACCCGCCTCTTGAGGATTGACCACAAGTTCTCAATGGGATTAAGATCTGGGGAGTTTCCAGGCCATGGAACCAAAATGTCAACGTTTTGGTCCCCGATCCACTTAGTTATCACTATTGCCTTATGGTGCTCCATCGTGCTGGAAAATGCATTGTTCTTCACCAAACTGTTGTTGGATTGTTGGAAGAAGTTGCTGTTGGAGGGTGTTTTGGCACCATTCTTTATTCATGGCTGTGTTTTTGGGCAAAATTGTGAGTGAGCCCACTCCCTTGGATGAGAAGCAACCCCACACATGAATGGTCTCAGGATGCTTTACTGTTGGCATGACACAGGACTGATGGTAGCGCTCACCTTTTCTTCTCCGGACAAGCCTTTTTCCAGATGCCCCAAACAATCAGAAAGAGGCTTCATCAGAGAATATGACTTTGCCCCAGTCCTCAGCAGTCCATTCACCATAGTTTCTGTAGAAGATCAATCTGTCCCTGATGTTTTTTTGGAGAGAAGTGGCTTCTTTGCTGCCCTTCTTGACACCAGGCCATCTTCCAAAAGTCTTCGCCTGACTGTGCGTGCAGATGCGCTCACACCTGCCTGCTGCCATTCCTGAGCAAGCTCTGCACTGGTGGCACTCCGATCCCGCAGCTGAATCCTCTTTAGGAGACGATCCTGGCACTTGCTGGACTTTATTGGACGCCCTGAAGCCTTCTTAACAAGAATTGAACCATTTCCTTGAAGTTCTTGATGATCCTATAAATTGTTGATTGAGGTGCAATCTTAGTAGCCACAATATCCTTGCCTGTGAAGCCATTTTTATGCAACGCAATGATGGCTGCATGCGTTTCTTTGCAGGTCACCATGGTTAACAATGGAAGAACAATGATTTCAAGCATCACCCTCCTTTTAACATGTCAAGTCAAGTCTGCCATTTTAACCCAATCAGCCTGACATAATGATCTCCAGCCTTGTGCTCATCAACATTCTCACCTGAGTTAACAAGACGATTACTGAAATGATCTCAGCAGGTCCTTTAATGACAGCAATGAAATGCAGTGGAAAGTTTTTTTTGGGATTAAGTTAATTTTCATGGCAAAGAAGGACTATGCAATTCATCTGATCACTCTTCATAACATTCTGGAGTATATGCAAATTGCTATTATAAAAACTTAAGCAGCAACTTTTCCAATTTCCAATATTTATGTAATTCTCAAAACTTTTGGCCACGACTATTATATCTCCGCCAGAGCACCAGATCTTTCCCCAGCCTGTGTAAGATGTTTTGATATTCCCATTGAGCCATAAATAAGTTGGCTTAGCTGGGGGCACCTCTTATCTGTAAATAATAATCTGACTTATAAAAAAATAATTGTGTGTCAGTATATAGTGTACTCCCTGTGCTACATAGTTTATTTGTTCCGCATGCAATTGTCCACTCGTTTCTAATTGTGATTTCATTGCCATAATTCCTTGTTCGTGATCTATTATTGTATACAATGAATTTACATCTAATGTACCCATAATCCAATGTGGTTCAAATTTCAGATCTTCAACAATTTGTATAATTTGTGTGGTGTCTTTTATGAAGGCAAATGCGTGTTTGACAATGGGTTGTAGGATCCTATCAATGAATTAAGAAAAATACGATGTCAGGGATCCTATGCCCGAAATAATCGGTCGTTCTGGTGGATTTTTCCAATTTTTGTATATTTTTGGTATACAATAGAATACAGGTAATCTTTGTTGTGTTCCTAGTATAAACTGATGTTCTTGTTTCAATAGAATTTCATTTTCCAGTCCTCTGTTACAGTAATCAATCAAGTTTTTATTGAACTCCTTAGTTCGATCTCGCTTTCATTTTTTGTATGTCGTTTCATCCAATAATTATCTTCTATATTCTAAATTACAAATCACCGCAGAAAATGCACCAAAATGATATGCAACTGACAATACTAGCTAATTCCTCAAGCCGATGTTAAAAGCTGAGAACTTTGCCAATATCTTCCAGTCAGGAACATATCGGAGCCCCTCATGCACCACGTCACGGTGTCTCAGCACGCATGGGGTCCTACCACTAAAACACCTGTGGTGTGTGAACAGGGTCTGAACAGTGCTAGAAATTAACTCACAGCCAGGCTCTCACATGCCTCCATAGTGGTATCACCAATGCATTGTGAGGTAAAATAAAGCTGTGAGCCGCACCCACAACAGACCATGTGACACAGAACCTGCCAGGTGCAAAAGAATGTTACCAACAAAATGAAGTGGCACATTCCATACACATAAAGACAAAAACTCGCTGAAAAAAGTGGCCTAAACGGGTGGAAATGCTCCAAACCCAGACACTGTAGCGCGTCTATAACCGGGTGAGGAATTGCTTTATGTATACACATTTTTTTCTGGGGATTGCTGTAGCGGAGGAATTGCTCACCCGGTTATAGACGCAATACAGTGTCTGGGTTTGGAGCATTTCCACCCATTTAGGCCACTTTTTTCATTGAGTGTTTACATTCTAACTTATATTGTTCCGCCTCTAATATTACAATAGCTCCTCCTTTATCTGCCGGTCGTATTATTATATTTTCCTGTGTTTGTAATTGTTTAATAGCTCCAATATATCTGTTACTACACACTTACGAAAGGTGGCAATCACTTGTCCTATTTCTTGTCTTGGATACATTTTAGTCTTTTGTTTCAAATCTGTATGTTTTTTTAATGTGTAGTTAGAACATATATTCTAGAGATGGGACGGGGGATTCATCGAATCCACGAATCCCTCGAATCTTGCTGGATTTGTGGGATTCGTGGACTCGAATCCCCGATGTAATTTACCGGATACGAATCCGACAAATCCCGGTGGTGTCCAGACTGTTGGTGGCGGCGGCAGGGCACTCTAGAAGATGAGCGCTTTGCTGGCGTTGCTGCGACAGGGGAGGGAGAGGCGTTTCCTTTCCCTGTTCCTCTGATAGGCTGCCGGCACAAGGCCCGCAGCCTATCAGAAGCCTGGTGCAGCCTATCGCGCCGCCTGAGCCGTACAGGAAGGTACACAGGCCAGAAGAGGCCTGCATCGCAGCGGAGGTAAGTAAAAGTGTTTTTTTTTTTTTATCTGTTACTGGCACATTGGCGAGGGGGAGAGGTGAGGAGCACTATGATACTACTGGCACATTGGGGGGGTACTATGATACTGGCACATTATGGGGGGAGATGGCACTATGATAATACTGGCACATTGGGGGGAGGCTCTATGATACTGGCACATTATGGGGGGAGATGGCACTGATACTACTGGCACATTGGGGGGAGGCACTATGATACTGGCACATTATGATAATCCTGCAAACCATACTTTCAGAGTGTTACGCGTTAGTGGGTTATTTATTTGCTTCATAATTATCTGTCTGTGATCTGTGAGTTGTGCTACTGAGCGTAAAGGGAAATTTACTAAATCCTGTTCTAACCCCACATCCAACCTTTCTGGTGGGCTACGCATCCAATCTAGAACCCTTAGGCCTTGGATTGCTTTATAGCATAGAAGGAAATCTGGGACGCCTAAGCCTCCCAGTTTCTGAGGTTTGATCACCTGGCTGTACGGTAGTCTAGGCCTGGCACTACTCCATAGGAAACGTGTCAATGCTCCTTTCAGTTGAGTGAAAAATATTCTTGTTATAAAAATTGGTAAAAACTGCAGGTAGTACAGGACCTTTGGTAGGATCAGTGTTTTAATTAAGGTTCTACGGCCGAACCAGGATGTAAATGGTAGATCCCAGGATGCCATTAGATCTTTAATTGTCCGGGGTATATTTTTAAAATTTTCCGTGTACAGCTGCGAGTTATGGGAAGTGATGTTCACACCCAGGAAGGGAATGCTACTGTTCGACCACTTGAATGGGGTGCTGTGCTCTAGGAGAGCTTGTGTTTGCACGTCAAGAGATATGTTCAATACCTGTGACTTGGTGAGATTAACCTTAAGGTTGAAAAGGAACCCAAAATACTCCAACAACATATGAATCACCGGGAAAGCTTCAGTGGGATTTGAAATGATGAGGAGGAGGTCGTCTGCAAATGCCGCTAGTGAGTGAGTTTTCCCTTTAATAGTCATTCCCCGGATCCTTTCGTCCCGCCGAAGAGCTTGTAAGAGTGGCTCTACTGACAGGATGAAGAGAAGTGGTGAAAGGGGGCACCCCTTCCTAGTTCCATTACTAATTTTAAAGGGCGGGAAAGTATGCTATTTACAAGAACTCTGGCACTAGGGTTGTTGTACATAGCCATTACTACTTCAATAAAGCTTAGGGGTATGTCAAAGGCTTTCAGTGCTTCACCCATAAAAGTCCAGTCCACTCTATCAAAAGCCTTCTCGGCATCTGTGCCGAGAAGGACTAATGGAATAGTAGTGGCATGCGCGTGATGAATAATATTGATCAAGCGGCTGATATTCATCCTACCTTCACGCCCTCTCACAAAACCCACTTGCTCCATATGGATCAAGTTGGGGAGGAGCACCTGGAGGCGGGAAGCCAACATCTTAGATAGTAATTTTAGGTCCATATTAAGCAGAGATATCGGCCTATAGCTGGCACATAACATGGGGTCTTTCCCTTCTTTGGGAATTATCGTAATTTGAGCAGCTAACATATGTGGGTGTAGTGGTTTTCCTTCCCACAATGAGTTGCAGACTAGTAGGAATCTAGGCAGTAGGGTTTTTTGGAAGGAGTCATAGTATTTCATTGGCAACCCGTCTGGGCCAGGACTCTTATGAAGAGGGGAATCTTTAAGGGCCTTTTTCAGTTCTGCGAAGTTAAAGGGGCGGGACAATGCGTGAGATTGTTTGTTTGTTAGCTTAGGGAGGTCTAGTGTTGAAAGCCATTTCTTCATCTCTGTGTTTTTAGCTACTCGGTCTAGGGGCGTCATCTCTTGATTTAAGTTATACAGCTGGTTATAATAATCTGTAAAGCAGGCCGCGATCTGCTCAGTTTGATAGACCGTTTGCGCTGGTGGGGATTGTATTTTTTGAATGTAAGACTGGGCCTTCCGTTTTTTAAGTTGGGACAGCATGAATTTAGAGGCCTTGTCGCCATGTGCATAGCACTTGAACTTGGCGGACAAATATAATTTGGCAGACTTAGTGTTCAATAAGTTTTTCATTTGTGATCTGAGGAGATCAAGTCTTATCAGAGCCTCAGGTGTGAGCCTTTTTTATGCAGAGATTCCGCCTCAGATATTTGTCTTTGCAATTCAATTATCTCTGCCTCTCTCCGCTTTTTAAGGTGAGAGCCCAAGGATATGAAGTGACCCCTCACCACTGCCTTATGTGCCTCCCATACCGTCCCGGGGGATATCTCCGGTGATTCATTAAGGGCAAAGTATTCCTCAATCTTTTTTTCCATGCAATCTACATGCTGCTGATTCTGCAGTAAAGTTTCATTGAGTCGCCAAATCATTTCTCTTTTTGGGATATTAGGCATCTGGAAACTCATGAAAACCGGTGCATGGTCTGACAGCAATATAGATCCAATTGATGTCTTAGTACAATAAGGCAGTAGTGAGGTGGACACAAAGACATAGTCCAATCTCTGGTAAGACTTGTGTGCCGGCGAATAGTAGGTGTAGTCTTTTTGCCCCGGGTGATGAGCTCTCCAACTATCAACCAAACCACTATTATTGATGTTGCTCTTAATAGATCTCAATGCTCCATGTGAGATTGATGACCTTCCAAGAGAGGTGTCTACGTCGGGGGAAATAGCAGAATTTAGATCTCCTCCTAAGATTGTCGGGCCTTCCACAAACCCCTGGAGCAGTGCCAATGTGTTTTTCAGCCATATCGCTTGTGCTGTGTTTGGAACATATATACTACCAAATGTGTACATTTGCTGTCCTATCAAACCTTTGATGAAAATATATCTGCCCTCCTTGTCTACGAGGGATGAACGCACCTCCAGGGGGACATGTCTGTGAACTGCGAGGTGATTCCGACGAGGTGCTATGGAACCATTGGTTGTATGTCATGTGACTTAGCTTGGGTACATGCTTCGTCCTGAAGTGAGTCTCTTGTAAGAGCAAAATATTAGCTTTTTGTTTTTTCATTAAAGCACAGACCTGTCCCCTTTTGGCCGGCGCATTCATCCCCCGCACGTTAAAGGAACACACATTAGTTACCGCCATTTACAGTATAAGACATTCAAGTAATTGCAAGCTAATCGAGAAGGTAGTCCTGGCTTGTACACTACTGAAGTCTCTATGTCAAACATAACAAAACTAAACAATGCTGGCATCTGAAGCATCGCACGTCTATTCTCTATCACAGCAATATTTGTAGACTGCGTATTCTGTAGCGGTGCGACTGACAACATTATATAAAAATAAAAATGAAAATGAACTAAAGCCAACAAAACCAAAAGCATAGCATAGTGTGCTCTGACTGCCGCCTCTGGCACCCGTGCCATAGGTTCGCCATCACTGCCCTAGGGGGACCAGATGGAAGACTGTGACACAGGACAGATAAATAGCAATTCAAGACACACAGACACATTACAGTAGGACAGAAATCACTACTCAAACATACAATGTCACAACCATTACAGTAACAATAGACATGTAACACATCCCCAGATAGCTCCGGTCTGAGTGCATATCATTAGGTGAATGGCACTCAGACTACACGAATACAGTAGAATCGCCATGGAGCCAAAGTCTTTACTTTCACATAGTCTTTCGTTATCCGAATGGGCTCCATGGCCTAGCAATCTGGGGTATCACTGTTCAAATCGGGCAAGTACCAAATGACCCGGCTTTCATGTCTTAAATAAATGAAATACATTGTTGCAACAAAGTATCAGCCAGAGTGTAACTGTAACAGGCGGGCACTGTGCAGGTCACTGTAAAAGGGGTGGGCACTGTGCAGGTCACTGTAACAGGCGGGCACTGTGCAGGTCACTGTAAAAGGGGTGGGCACTGTGCAGGTCACTGTAACAGGCGGGCACTGTGCAGGTCACTGTAACAGGCGGGCACTGTGCAGGTCACTGTAACAGGCGGGCACTGTGCAGGTCACTGTAAAAGGGGCCGGCAGTGCGGAGGTCACTGTTAAAGGGGTGGGCACTGTGGAAGTCACTGTTAAAGGGGCGGGCACTGTGTAGGTCACTGTTTTACGGGGTGGTCAATGTTAGAGGGGCAGTCACTGTGGAGGTCACTGTTAAAGGGGCGGGCATTGTGGAGGTCACTGTTAAAGGGGCAGGCAGTGCGGAGGTCACTGTTAAATGGGCAGACACTGTGTAAGTCACTGTTAAATGGGTGGGCACTGTGGAGGTCGCTGTTAAAGGAGAAGATACTGTGGAGGTCGCTGTTAGAGAAGTGGGCACTGTGAAAGTCATTGTTAAAGGGGCAGGCATTGTGAAGGTCACTGTTAAAGGGGCGTCCACTATGAAGGTCAGTGCTAAAAAGGTAATTAATGTTAAAGCGGCCGGCACTGTGGCGGTCACTGTTAAAGAGACGGGCACTGTGGAGGTCACTGTTAAAGGGGCGGTCAGTGATAAAGGGGCGGGCATTGTGGAGGCCACTATTAAAGGGGCGGGCACTGTGGAGGTCACTGTTAAAGGGGTGGCCAATGTTAAAGGGGCAGGCACTATAGAGGTCACTGTTAAAGAGGCAGATACTGTGGAGGTCACTGTTAGAGGTGTCGGCACTGTGAAGGTCATTGTTAAAAGGGGCGAGCATTGTGAAGGTCACTGTTAAAGGGGCGGCCACTATGAAGGTCACTTTTAAAGGGGTGGTTAATGTTAAAGCGGTGGGCACTATGGCGGTCACTGTTAAAGGGGCGAGCACTGTGGAAGGTCACTTTTAAAGGAGCGGTCACTGTTAAAGGGGCGGGCACTGTGGAGGTCTCTATTAAAGAGGCAGGCACTGTGGAGGTCACTGTTAAAGGGGTGGTTAATGTTAAAGGGGCAGGCACTATATATGTCACTGTTAACCGCCTCCGGACCGCCTAACGCAGGATCGCGTTCCGGAGGCGGCAGCCCTGCGCACAGTCACGCATATATGCGTCATCTCGCGATGGCCGACTGACACATGGATCGGATCCGCAAAACACATACGGACGTCTGAATGGAGCCTTACAGGGGAGTGATCAATGACAGGGGTGATCACCCCATATAGACTCCCTGATAACCCCCCTGTCATTGATAACCCCCCTGTCATTGATAACCCCCCCTTGTCATTGATCACCCCCTGTCATTGATCACCCCCCTGTAAGACTGCATTCAGATGTCCGTATGATTTTTACGGATCCACTGATAGATGGATCGGATCCGCAAAACGCATACGAATGGAGCCTTACAGGGGAGTGATCAATGACGGAGGTGATCACCCCATATAGACTCCCTGATCACCCCCCTGTCATTGATCACTCCCCTGTCATTGATCACCCCCCCTGTAAGGCTGCATTCAGATGTCCGTATGATTTTTACGGATCCACTGATACATGGATCGGATCCGCAAAACACATACGGACATCTGAATGGAGCCTTACAGGGGGGTGATCAATGACAGGGGGGTGATCACCCCATATAGACTCCCTGATCACCCCCCTGTCATTGATCACCCCCTTGTCATTGATCACCCCCCTGTAAGGCTCCATTCAGACATTTTTTTGGACCAAGTTAGCGGAAATTATTTTTTTTTTTCTTACAAAGTCTCATATTCCACTAACTTGTGTCAAAAAATAAAATCTCACATGAACTCACCATACCCCTCACGGAATCCAAATGCGTAAAAATTTTTAGACATTTATATTCCAGACTTCTTCTCACGCTTTAGGGCCCCTAGAAGCCAGGGCAGTATAAATACCCTACATGTGACCCCATTTCGGAAAGAAGACACCCCAAGGTATTCCGTGAGGGGCATATTGAGTCCATGAAAGATTGAAATTTTTGTCCCAAGTTAGCGGAAAGGGAGACTTTGTGAGAAAAAAAAAAAATATATCAATTTCCGCTAACTTGTGCCAAAAAAAAAAAAATTCTATGAAATCGCCGTGCCCCTCATTGAATACCTTGGGGTGTCTTCTTTCCTAAATGGGGTCACATGTGGGGTATTTATACTGCCCTGGCATTCTAGGGGCCCTAAAGCGTGAGAAGAAGTCTGGGATCCAATTGTCTAAAAATGCCCTCATAAAATGAATGTGGGCCCCTTTGCGCATCTAGGCTGCAAAAAAGTGTCACACATCTGGTATCGCCGTACTCAGGAGAAGTTGGGCAATGTGTTTTGGGGTGTCATTTTACATATACCCATGCTGGGTGAGATAAATAGCTTGGTCAAATGGCAACTTTGTATAAAAAATGGGAAAAGTTGTCTTTTGCCGAGATATTTCTCTCACCCAGCATGAGTATATGTAAAAAGACACCCCAAAACACATTGCCCAACTTCTCCTGAATACGGCGATACCACATGTATGACACTTTTTTGCAGCCTAGGTGGGCAAAGGGGCCCACATTCCAAAGAGCACCTTTAGGATTTCACAGGTCATTTACCTACTTACCACACATTAGGGCCCCTGGAAAATGCCAGGGCAGTATAACTACCCCACAAGTGACCCCATTTTGGAAAGAAGACACCCCAAGGTATTCCGTGAGGGGCATGGCGAGTTCCTAGAATTTTTTATTTTTTGTCACAAGTTAATGGAAAATGATGATTTTTTTTTTTCTTACAAAGTCTCATATTCCACTAACTTGTGACAAAAAATAAAAACTTCCATGAACTCACTATGCCCATCACGAAATACCTGGGGGTGTCTTCTTTCCAAAATGGGGTCACTTGTGGGGTAGTTATACTGCCCTGGCATTCTAGGGGCTCAAATGTGTGGTAAGAAGTTTGAAATCAAAATGTGTTAAAAATGGCCGGTGAAATCCGAAAGGTGCTCTTTGGAATGTGGGCCCCTTTGCCCACCTAGGCTGCAAAAAAGTGTCACACATCTGGTATCCCCATACTCAGGAGAAATTGGGGAATGTGTTTTGGGGTGTCATTTTACATATACCCATGCTGGGTGAGAGAAATATCTTGGCAAAAGACAACTTTTCCCATTTTTTTATACAAAGTTGGCATTTGACCAAGATATTTATCTCACCCAGCATGGGTATATGTAAAATGACACCCCAAAACACATTCTTCAACTTCTCCTGAGTACGGAGATACCACATGTGTGACACTTTTTTGCAGCCTAGGTGGGCAAAGGGGCCCACATTCCAAAGAGCACCTTTCGGATTTCACCGGCCATTTTTTACAGAATTTGATTTCAAACTCCTTACCACACATTTGGGCCCCTAGAATGCCAGGGCAGTATAACTACCCCACAAGTGACCCCATTTTGGAAAAAAGACACCCCAAGGTATTTGCTGATGGGCATAGTGAGTTCATAGAAGTTTTTATTTTTTGTCACAAGTTAGTGGAATATGAGACTTTGTAAGAAAAAAAATAAATAAAAAAAAATCATCATTTTCCGCTAACTTGTGACAAAAAATAAAAAGTTCTATGAACTCACTATGCCCATCAGCGAATACCTTAGGGTGTGTACTTTCAGAAATGGGGTCATTTGTGGGGTGTTTGTACTGTCTGGCCATTGTAGAACCTCAGGAAACATGACAGGTGCTCAGAAAGTCAGAGCTGCTTCAAAAAGCGGAAATTCACATTTTTGTACCATAGTTTGTAAACGCTATAACTTTTACCCAAACCATTTTTTTTTTTTATCAAAGACATGTAGAACAATAAATTTAGAGCAAAATGTATATATGGATGTCGTTTTTTTTGCAAAATTTTACAACTGACAGTGAAAAATGTCATTTTTTTGCAAAAAAATCGTTAAATTTCGATTAATAACAAAAAAAGTAAAAATGTCAGCAGCAATGAATTACCACCAAATTAAAGCTCTATTAGTGAGAAGAAAAGGAGGTAAAATTCATTTGGGTGGTAAGTTGCATGACCGAGCAATAAACCGTGAAAGTAGGGTAGGTCAGAAGTGTAAAAAGTGGCCTGGTCTTTAAGGGTGTTTAAGCTATAGGGGCTGAGGTGGTTAAAGAGGCAGATACTGTGGAGGTCACTAATAGAGGAGTGGGCACTGTGATGGTCATTGTTAAAGGGGCAGGCATTGTGAATGTCACTTTTAAAGGGGCGGCCACTATGAAGGTCACTGTTAAAGGGGTGGTCAATGTTAAAGAGGCGGGCACTGTGGCGCTCACTTTTAAAGTGGCGAGCACTGTGGAGGTCACTATTAGAGAGGTGGTCACTGTTAAAGGGGCGGGCACTGTGGAGGTCACTGTTAAAAGGGCCGTCACTGTTTTTCGGACGGGCACTGTGGAGGTCACTGTTAAAGGGGCGGGCACTGTGGAGGTCACTGTTAAAGGGGCGGGCACTGTGGAGGTCTCTGTTAAAGGGGCAGGTACTGTTGAAGTCACTGTTAAAAGAGAGGGCACTGTGAAGGTCACTGATAAAGGGGCGGTCACTATGAAGGTCACTGTTGAAGGGATGGTCTATGTTAAAGGGTGACGGGCACTGTGGAGGTCACTTAAAAGGGGGAGACACTGTGGAGGTTACTGTTAAAGAGACAGACACTGTGGAGGTCACTGTTAAAGGGGCGGGCACTATGAAGGTCACTGTAAAAGGGGCAGGCAGTGCGGAGGTCACTGTTAAAGGGGTGGGCACTGTGGAAGTCACTGTAAAAGGGGCGGGTACTCTGGAGGTCACTGTTAAAGGGGCAGGCACTGTGGAGGTCAATGTTAAAGGGGCGGCCCATGTGGAGGTCAATGTTAAAAAGGCAGCCACTGTGGAGGTCACTGTTAAACGGGTGGGCACTGTGGAGATCACTGTTAAAGGGGCGGGTACTGTGGAGATTATTGTTAAAGGGGCGGGAACTATGGAGGTCATTGTTAAAGGGGCGGGTACTGTAGAGGTCACTGTTATGAGGGAAATTTTGATATCTTTTTACGACACACGGAAACATTAAATGTAATAGATGAAATATACCCGTGCGAAGCCAGGTCTAGAATATATATATATATTTCTGTCAAAATGGCAAAAATAAATGTCCTCACAGGTAGCTGCTTTTGATGTTCTGCAGCAGCTGCGGCTGTGTTATAAGGCAGTAATTGCAGCTAGAAGGCACTGCCAGGCACAGCCAGCGACCTCTTCTCACTCCTGGGCTGACAGTTTTCCCTGTCTGCTCATATTCTACACAAGTAGAGTTGAGCGGACACCTGGATGTTCGGGTTCGACGGGTTCGGCCGAACTTTCAAAAAAAGTTCGAGTTCGGGACCTGAACTTGACCCCGAACCCAGACCCATTGAAGTCAATTGGAGTAGGGGGTTGAGGAGGCGGTGGATGTGGTGGTGTAGGTGGAAGTGGCGGTGGAGGAGGAGGAGGAGGTAGCCTACACTGCTCTTTGGTTTTAAATTTAATTTTTTAAATTAGGGTACACCCCAAAACATTGGGAAATATAACCTGTGATAACCCCCTCCAGTCATGCTAAACACACGTTCAGATAATACACTGGCTGCAGGGCAGGCCAGCACCTCCAAGGGGTAAAGGGCAAGCTCAGGCCATGTGCCCAATTTGGAGACCCAGAAGTTGCAGTCAGTTCGTGTAGGCGTGTGCACACTTACTGCCCCACCATGTCACACGTCCCCGTGATGTTCACGATCCAATTTGATATCTGCTCTATCAACTTTCGATGTTCTTTTATGCGCCTACCATGGTGATCAAGGGTGGCGGGGAATCAGGGTTCCACGCCGGAGAGGGAGCGTGAGAAAGAGAGACCACATCCAAGGGAGGATTAATTTTTTCGAATTTAAAATTATAGAGTAAAAATATGGGAGAAATTATTAAAGCATAAAAGTGTGGTAACTTTGAAAAGTTTAAGCATTGAATGAAAGGAGGTGGTGCACATTAATTATTGAAGAATTTATTAAATTTTATTCCCTGTCACCTATGCAGAGCAGGGGTTTATTCACTTCTAAAATTGTATAATGTCAACCCAAGAATGTAACAGGAAATCTAGTGAAATTTATTAACCTGTCTACTTGGTAGAGCAGGGGTCTATGACAGAAAAAATTGTTTATTGTCACCCGAAAATGTTAAGAAAAATTAGTAAAATTTATTAAGCTGTCAACTAGATAGAGGAGGGGTATATTACACCCAAAAATGGATGAATTTCACCAGAAAATGTAACTGACAATTTTTTATATATTTTTTCCGGTCTACTAGGTATAGCAGTGGTACTATACACTAAAAAATTGGTGAATTTCACCAGAAAATGTAACTGACAATCTTTATATTTTTTTTTACCGGTCTACTAGGTATAGCACTGGTACTATACACACAAATATTGGTGAATTTCACCCGAAAATTTAAATGACAAAGTAGTGAAATAACATAAAATAAAATACGTACAAATAAAAAAAAAATTAGATTTATGAGGTGGAGTTCCATATGGAGTAGGAGTTTAAGGAGGCGGTGAACGTAGCGGTGTAGGTGGAAGCGGCCACTCACTCAGCCGCTCCATCCTCAATGCGCCTGCGCCGATGACGTCACATCTACACCCGGCGCAGGCGCATTGAGGAGCGAGCGGCCGAGTGAGTGGCCACCTCTCAGTGCGCCTGCGCAGACTGAAGATAGGTACGGGTGCGACGCAGGCGCCAGATATTGAATGAAAACAGGCAGGGCCATCAGAGAACGATTCCGTTTCCTGGCCCTGTCAATCAACAAGCGGAGGGGGCGTCATTACGATCGGAGGATGCGGCTGCTACCAGCAAGTAGCCGTCCTACTTGCTGGTAGCAAGGTAATTTACATATTATAAAAATAGTGTTTTAGCAAATTCTACTGAACGAAAATTATTATTTTACTTATGTATGGATAAATCGCAGTGTAGGGATTATTATTAAACAAAAAAAAAAAAAACGGTTTAGTGGGCTGACAGAAGCCCTTTAATTAATAGTAAAATAGAATGACAGGATGTACAGGGTGTATCTCACACGGCCTGAACCAGACTAGGCCTCAATTAAATTTGTTTGCCCAAAATGGCTGTATTTCAAATACCTGAATCAAACCCCTGTATTTAAATGGTGTATCTTACATGCCCTGAACCAGACTAGGCCTCAATAAAAGATTTGTGCACCAAATGGCGGTATTTCAAATATCTGAATAGAACCACACTATGTAAAGGCTGTATCTCACAATGACATATGCGGTAAAGGCTGCCAAATAAACTTGTTTTTGCCCAAACGGGTGTTTGTTTCATAACTGAATATGGCAGCAGTATATAACCCTGGAATTTCAAATGTGCTGATGCTGCAAGGCCTGAAATATTGTGTATTTTGCCCTTAAAAAGGGTGTTTTATTAATAGAAGAATATAAGCCCTGTATATACAGGGTGTATCTCACACGCCCTGACCCACACTAGGCCTCAATTAAAGATTTGTGCGCCAAATGGCGGTATTTCAAATATCTGAATAGAACCACATTATGTAAAGGCTGTATCTCACAATGACATATGCAGCAAAGGCTGCCAAATAAACTTTTTTTGCCCAAACGTGTGTTTGTTTAATAACTGAATATGACAGCAGTATATAACCCTGAAATTTCAAACGTCAAGATGCTGCAAAGCCTTTAAAAATTGTGTATTTTGCACAAAAAAAGGTGTTTTATTAATAAAAGAATCAAACCCCTGTATTTAAAGGGTGTATCTCACACGCCCTGAACCAGACTAGGCCTTCTTTTAATTTTGCTTGCCCAAAATGGCTGTATTTCAAATACCTGAATAGAACCCCTGTATTTAAAGGGTGTATCTCACACGCCCTGATCCACACTAGGACGCTATCAAAGAATTGTGCCCAAAATGGCGGTATTTCAAATAACTGAATAGAAAGACAGTATGTAAAGGGTGTATCTCACAATGACATCTGCAGCAAAGGCTGCCAACTAAATTTTGTTTAATGTTTAAAGTTTGTTTAATAACTGAATTTGACAGCAGTATATAAGCCTGTAATTTCACACGTGCTGATGCTGCAAGGCCTGAAAATAGTGAAATCTGGCAAAAAAGTGTGTTTTTAAAACCCCAGAAAATGATGGGTGTATTTCTAGCTTACCGTATTTTTCGCCCTATAAGACGCACCTGCCCATAAGACGCACATAGGTTTTTGAGGAGGAAAATAAGAAAATAAATATTTTGAACAAAAAGGTGTGCTTTTGGTGGGTTTTGAACTAATGGTGTTCTGTGGATGACACTATTATGGGGGATTTGTTGAGGACACTGTTATTGTTATGGGGGATCTGTGGGTGACACTGTTATGCGGGATCTGTGGGTGACACTGTTATGGGAGATCTGTGGGTGACACTGTTATGGGGGATCTGTGGGTGACACTGTTATGGAGGATCTGTGGGTGACACTGTTATGGGGGATCTGTGGGTGACACTGTTATGGGGGATCTGTGGGTGACACTGTTATGGGGGATCTGTGGGTGACACTGTTATGGGGGATCTGTGGGTGACACTGTTATGGGGGATCTGTGGGTGACACTGTTATGGAGGATCTGTGGGTGACACTGTTATGGGGATCTCTGGATGGCTCTTATTGGGGTCTCTGGATGACACTGTTATGGGGATCTGTGGATGACACTGTTATGGGGGGGATCTGTGGATGACACATATATGTGTCATCCACAGATCCCCTCCATAACAGTGTCCCTGTAGTGTGAATGACCCCCAATACAGGGGGTGGGGGTCGCATCTCTTTTTATAATGACAGCGGGGCCCGTGCAGTGACTGTATTCTACTACACGGGCCCCGCTCACTGTATATACCGTAATCTTATCTATAATTGTGGCATTGTTAATAGTAATCAGCGCCTGTATTACTTACAACAAACGCTCGGTAGCAGAGAGAGAGGAGGGAGGAGGCAGGCCGGGAAGACGGGCGCTTGCAGCGTGAGTCACTACGTCATGCGCCCACGCCGCCTGCTTCATTCATAAAGTGGGCGGCGCAGGCGCGTGACTTAGTGATTCATGCTGCCAGCGCCCGTCCTCCCGGCCTGCCTCCTCCCTCCTCTCTGTCTGCTACCGAGCGCTTGTTGTAAGTAATACAGGCGCTGATTACTATTAACAATGCCACAATTATAGATAAGATTACGGTATATACAGTGAGCGGGGCCCGTGTAGTAGAATACAGTCACTGCACGGGCCCCGCTGTCATTATAAAAAGAGATGCCGGCCCCCAGCCCCTCCTCCCTCTCAGCTGATACACCCGCCGCGCGGCGTATCATTGACAGTTCAGCAAAATGCAGCATTCGCCCCATAAGACTCACTGCTATTTTCCCCCCACTTTTTGGGGGGGGGGGGGAAGTGCGTCTTATAGGGAGAAAAATATGGTAAATTGCACACTGACTAATCCAGATGTTGTAGATTGCCAAAAAAAATGTTTTTTTGGTAACAGAATATGAAAGCTGTATATATTAAACTTGAACTTAACACTTGCAGATCTGGAAAATAGTGTTTTTTGGCAAAAAAGTGTGTTTTTAAAAACCCAGAAAATGATGGCTGTATTTCTAGCTTAAAGGGACACTGACAGGCCCAATAAGCATAATTATCCATATATATTCATGCACAGGTCTTCTAATGTGTATTAAAAACATATAAGTCTAACCCCTGTCCACCTTATGAATACTGCAAACTGATGTTTTATAACCTGATGTAATCGCTCTTCTTTCTGCCCAAGGGGCGGCGTTTCAGCTTCACTTCTGCCCAGCCAGCCGCCCCCCAACCGCCGTTTTGAAGCGCCGCCCAGCTCATCAATATTCACTTCGCTGGGCGGCTTCTGCTGTCCCCGACGTTCCGAGATCCTGCGCGTGCCCAATAGAAAGCTATGGGCATCGGACTCACGTTCAGCTTCTGCGTGAGGGTGCCGGGCGCATGCGCAGAAGCTGAAAGTGAGTCCGATGCCCATAGCTTTCTATTGGGCACGCGCAGGATCTCGGAACGTCGGGGACAGCAGAAGCCGCCCAACAAAGTGAATATTGATGAGCTGGGCGGCGCTTCAAAACGGCGGTTGGGGGGCGGCTGGCTGGGCAGAAGTGAAGCTGAAACGCCGCCCCTTGGGCAGAAAGAAGAGCGATTACATCAGGTTATAAAACATCAGTTTGCAGTATTCATAAGGTCGACAGGGGTTAGACTTATATGTTTTTAATATACAAATATACATTAGAAGACCTGTGCATGCATATATATGGATAATTATGCTTATTGGGCCTGTCAGCGTCCCTTTAAATTGCACACTGACTAAGGCCTAGTTCACACGAACGTTTTTTTTGCGAGTGTACGGGCCGTTTTTTTGTGTTCCGTATACGGTCCATATACGGAACCATTCATTTCAATGGTTCCGCAAAAAAAACGGAATGTACTCCGTATGCATTCCGTTTCCGTATTTCCGTTTTTCCATTCCGTTGAAAGATAGAACATGTCCTATTATTGCCCGCAAATCACGTTCCGTGGCTCTACTCAAGTCAATGGGTCCGCCAAAAAAAACTGAACACATACGGAAATGCATCCGTATGTCTTCCGTATCTGTTCTGTTTTTTGCAGAACCATCTATTGAAAATGTTATGCCCAGCCCAATTTTTTCTATGTAATTACTGTATACTGTATATGTTATACGGAAAAACGGAAACACAACGGAAACAAAAAACGGAACAACGGATCCGTGAAAAACGGACCGCAAAAAACTATAAAAGCCATACGTTCGTGTGAACTAGGCCAAAGCCTGCAAATGCACCAGATGTGGTAAATTGGCCAAAAAATTTAGATTTTCAATGTCCCAAAATATCAGATGCAGTGCGGGTGGACTGAGCTTGCATAAAATGGCCGCTGCCGCCGCCCACCTAACTAACTTATAAAAGTTTTTTTTTTTTCGTCACTGGGCTCAGGGCAGGATAAAAAAAATGTGCCCTGCACCCACACAACACAATGTATGTAGATCGCTGAGTTAGATTCAGATTTTGATCAAAGACTCTCTCCTATTCTCTCCCTGAAATCACCAGCAGCATCCTCCCCCTACACTAAGCACAGCAGAGTGACGTGCAGCGCTACGTGACTCCAGCTTATATAGAGGCTGGGTCACATGCTGCACTGGCCAATCACAGACATGCCAATAGTAGGCAAGGCTGTGATGGCCTCTTGGGGCACACGAGTTAAACGCTTGTTGATTCGCTCTGCAGCCTTTCAAAAAGCTCCAAGAAAGCGCCGAACACCGAACCCGAACTTTTACTGAAATGTTCGGTTTCGGATCCGGGTTCCAAAAATCCTAAAGTTCGGTACGAACCCAAACTTTACAGTCCTACACAATCCTTCCTCTGCCTAATTCCGGCATCCCCTTCTCTGTCCCTGACACTAGAATACAATCCTGATTGTGTCTTTTCACTGTCCCTAAAATAGTTTTCCTGGCAGACCCTGCAAGTCCCAACCGTCCTCATCCACAGCCCAGCACAGAAGGACGTTCTGCTCGCTCTGTTCGGGCCCCTCCCTGTCTGCGGCAGCACTGATTGGCTCATCCATGCTGTCTGTCAGCCCGGGGTCCAATCAGGGCAAGCCCCCCCCACTTCCTGTCAGGGTCATGTGAGAACCCTTCTTCTTCCTCTTTTTCCCGCTGACACGTGCACTATTATAGTGGACTCATCCGAAACAGACCTGAAAAGGGTCATAACGAGTCTGGTTGAGCGCAGTCCTCACCTCTGACCACCAGGACCTCGCCCCGCTCTAGACTGCAGGGTCTGATGTCAGGGTCAATCAGCAGGAATTACATTTCTCGGCCACCAGTAATAGTTTAATGCATCACAATGGACGGTCAATGATACATCTCAGTCTCATTTTTCATCTTCTGCTTTATTACATTGATAAATGTCACTATGATCGCTGAGAAGGAGGAGAAATCTGCCTTTAATGGGGGTGTATTCAGACTAAGCACCTGGGGCAGCGGATCCGGCCCTGAGGGTCTTCACCGCTGTCACCTCCAGGTTTATCTGCAACTAGAGAAGGAAAAGCCGCGAGAAGAGAGAATTACTGAGGCTGATCAGCGATGTGTCCTCCGCTGTGAGGGACGGAGATGCATCCAGCCGGCCGCACATCACTTATTACACTTCGATGCACTTTAAGCTACAATCTATGAAGCAGCATTTCTGTTTTCCTGGACAATCAGTGTCCACTTCACAGCTTCCAGGTGGCAGATTGGGTGGGCACCCGGTCCGGGGTGGTGGGCATGTTCCGGGCTTCTCTGGAGAAGAAATGGTCATTGAGTTAGATTTCCAGATGTAACTATAGAAACATTAGACACAAAGTATCGACACTACATATCCTGAGAGACTGGAAGAGCGGCATCAATGAGAGAGATATCCAGAAAATGGCAGAATAGTGAGTGCAGCTCTGGAGTATAATACAGGATGTAACTCAGGATCAGTACAGTATAAGTAATGTATGTACACAGTGACTGAACCAGCAGAATAGTGAGTGCAGCTCTGGAGTATAATACAGGATGTAACTCAGGATCAGTACAGGATAAGTAATGTAATGTATGTACACAGTGACTCCACCAGCAGAATAGTGAGTGCAGCTCTGGAGTATAATACAGGATGTAACTCAGATCAGCACAGGATAAGTAATGTAATGTATGTACACAGTGACTGCACCAGCAGAATCGTGAGTGCAGCTCTGGAGTATAATACAGGATGAAACTCAAAATCAGTACAGGATAAGTAATGTAATGTATGTACACAGTGACTGCACCAGCAGAATAGTGAGTGCAGCTCTGGGGTATAATACAGGATGAAACTCAAAATCAGTACAGGATAAGTAATGTAATGTATGTACACAGTGACTGCACCAGCAGAATAGTGAGTACAGCTCTGGAGTATAATACAGGATGTAACTCAGGATCAGTACAGGATAAGTAATGTAATGTATGTACACAGTGACTACACCAGCAGAATAGTGAGTGCAGCTCTGGGGTATAATACAGGATGAAACTCAAAATCAGTACAGGATAAGTAATGTAATGTATGTACACAGTGACTGCACCAGCAGAATAGTGAGTACAGCTCTGGAGTATAATACAGGATGTAACTCAGGATCAGTACAGGATAAGTAATGTAATGTATGTACACAGTGACTGCACCAGCAGAATAGTGAGTGCAGCTCTGGAGTATAATACAGGATGTAACTTAGGATTAGTACAGGATAAGTAATGTAATGTACTGTATGTACACATTGACTGCACCAGCAGAATAGTGAGTGCAGCTCTGGAGTATAATACAGGATGTAACTTAGGATTAGTACAGGATAAGTAATGTAATGTACTGTATGTACACAGTGACTGCACCAGCAGAATAGTGAGTGCAGCTCTGGAGTATAATACAGGATGTAACTCGGGATTAGAGTTGAGCGAACACCTGGATGTTCGGGTTCGAGAAGTTCGGCCGAACTTCCCGGAAATGTTCGGGTTCGGGATCCGAACCCGACCCGAACTTCGTCCCGAACCCGAACCCCATTGAAGTCAATGGGGACCCGAACTTTTCGGCACTAAAAAGGCTGTAAAACAGCCCAGGAAAGAGCTAGAGGGCTGCAAAAGGCAGCAACGTGTAGGTAAATCCCCTGCAAACAAATGTGGATAGGGAAATGAAAAAAAATAAAAATAAAATATATAAAAATAAACCAATATCAATTGGAGAGAGGTCCCATAGCAGAGAATCTGGCTTCACGTCACCCACCACTGTAACAGGCCACTGTCACACATTTAGGAGGAGAGGTTCATTCAACTTTGGGTTGCCCCGCAATATAATGGTAAAATGAAAATAGGATTGAATGAGGAAGTGCCCTGGAGTACAATAATATATTGTTAAGGGGAGGTAGTTAATGTCTAATCTGCACAAGGGATGGACAGGTCCTGTGGGATCCATGCCTGGTTCATTTTTATGAACGTCAGCTTGTCCACATTGGCTGTAGACAGGCGGCTGCGTTTGTCTGTAATGACGCCCCCTGCCGTGCTGAATACACGTTCAGACAAAACGCTGGCCGCCGGGTAGGCCAGCACCTCCAAGGCATAAAAGGCTAGCTCTGGCCACGTGGACAATTTGGAGACCCAGAAGTTGAATGGGGCCGAACCATCAGTCAGTACGTGGAGGGGTGTGCACAGGTACTGTTCCACCATGTTAGTGAAATGTTGCCTCCTGCTAACACGTTCCGTATCAGGTGGTGGTGCAGTTAGCTGTGGCGTGGTGACAAAACTTTTCCACATCTCTGCCATGCTAACCCTGCCCTCAGAGGAGCTGGCCGTGACACAGCTGCGTTGGCGACCTCTTGCTCCTCCTGTGGGAGGCGTATCGTCATCGTCCTGTGTTTCCCCCCAGCCACGCACCAGTGATGGGCCCGAGCTGCGTTGGGTGCCAGCCCGCTGTGAACCTGCTTCATCCTCATCCTCCTCCACCTCCTCCTCATCCTCGTCCTCCTCGTCCTCCAGTAGTGGGCCCTGTCTGGCCACATTTGTACCTGGCCTCTGGTGTTGCAAAAAACCTCCCTCTGAGTCATTTCGAAGAGACTGGCCTGAAAGTGCTAAAAATGACCCCTCTTCCTCCTCTTCCTCCTGGGCCACCTCCTCTTCCATCATCGCCCTAAGTGTTTTCTCAAGGAGACATAGAAGTGGTATTGTAACGCTGATAACGGCGTCATCGCCACTGGCCATGTTGGTAGAGTACTCGAAACAGCGCAACAGGGCACACAGATCTCGCATGGAGGCCCAGTCATTGGTGGTGAAGTGGTGCTGTTCCGCAGTGCGACTGACCCGTGCGTGCTGCAGCTGAAACTCCACTATGGCCTGCTGCTGCTCGCACAGTCTGTCCAGCATGTGCAAGGTGGAGTTCCACCTGGTGGGCACGTCGCATATGAGGCGGTGAGCGGGAAGGCCGAAGTTACGCTGCAGCGCTGACAGGCGAGCAGCAGCAGGGTGAGAACGCTGGAAGCGCGAACAGACGGCCCGCACTTTATGCAGCAGCTCTGACATGTCGGGGTAGTTGTGAATGAACTTCTGCACCACCAAATTCAGCACATGCGCCAGGCAAGGGATGTGCGTCAAATCGGCTAGTCCCAGAGCTGCAACGAGATTTCGCCCATTATCGCACACCACCAGGGCGGGCTTGAGGCTCACCGGCAGCAACCACTCGTCGGTCTGTTGTTCTATACCCCGCCACAACTCCTGTGCGGTGTGGGGCCTGTCCCCCAAACATATGACGTTTACCCCGGGCTGTGCTGAAGTTGGTGGTGAAGGTGTGTGGCTGACTGGATGAGCAGGTGGAAGAAGAGGAGGAGGAAGCTGAGTAGGAGGAGGAGGAGACAGGAGGCAAAGAATGTTGCCCTGCGATCCTTGGCGGCGGAAGGACGTGCGCCAAACAGCTCTCCGCCTGGGGCCCAGCCGCCACTACATTTACCCAGTGTGCAGTTAGGGAGATATAGCGTCCCTGGCCGTGCTTACTGGTCCACGTATCTGTGGTTAGGTGGACCTTGCCACAGATGGCGTTGCGCAGTGCACACTTGATTTTATCGGACACTTGGTTGTGCAGGGAAGGCACGGCTCTCTTGGAGAAGTAGTGGCGGCTGGGAACAACATACTGTGGGACAGCAAGCGACATGAGCTGTTTGAAGCTGTCTGTGTCCACCAGCCTAAATGACAGCATTTCATAGGCCAGTAGTTTAGACATGCTGGCATTCAGGGCCAGGGATCGAGGGTGGCTAGGTGGGAATTTACGCTTTCTCTCAAATGTTTGTGAGATGGAGGGCTGAACGCTGCCGTGTGACATGGTTGAGATGCTTGTTGACGCAGGTGGTGGTGTTGGTGGTACATCCCATGTTTGCTGGGCGGCAGGTGCCAATGTTCCTCGAGAGGCGGAGGAAGAGGCCGAGGCGGCGGCAGCAGCAGAAGAGGCCGAGGCGGCAGCAGCAGAAGAGGTAGCAGGGGGAGCCTGAGTGACTTCTTTGTTTTTAAGGTGTTTACTCCACTGCAGTTCATGCTTTGCATGCAGGTGCCTGGTCATGCAGGTTGTGCTAAGGTTCAGAACGTTAATGCCTCACTTCAGGCTCTGATGACACAGCGTGCAAACCACTTGGGTCTTGTCGTCAGCACATTGTTTAAAGAAGTGCCATGCCAGGGAACTCCTTGAAGCTGCCTTTGGGGTGCTCGGTCCCAGATGGCGGCGGTCAGTAGCAGGCGGAGTCTCTTGGCGGCGGGTGTTCTGATTTTGCCCACTGCTCCCTCTTTTGCTACGCTGTTGGCTCGGTCTCACCACTGCCTCTTCCTCCGAACTGTGAAAGTCCGTGGCACGACCTTCATTCCATGTGGGGTCTAGGACCTCATCGTCCCCTGCATCGTCTTCCACCCAGTCTTGATCCCTCACCTCCTGTTCAGTCTGCACACTGCAGAAAGACGCAGCAGTTGGCACCTGTGTTTCGTCATCATCAGAGACGTGCTGAGGTGGTATTCCCATGTCCTCATCATCAGGAAACATAAGTGGTTGTGCGTTAGTGCATTCTATCTCTTCCACCCCTGGGGAAGGGCTAGGTGGATGCCCTTGGGAAACCCTAGCAGCAGAGTCTTCAAACAGCATAAGAGACTGCTGCATAACTTGAGGCTCAGACAGTTTCCCTGATATGCATGGGGGTGATGTGACAGACTGATGGGCTTGGTTTTCATGCGCCATCTGTGCGCTTTCTGCAGAAGACTGGGTGGGAGATAATGTGAACCTGCTGGATGCACTGTCGGCCACCCAATTGACTAATGCCTGTACCTGCTCAGGCCTTACCATCCTTAGAACGGCATTGGGCCCCACCAAATATCACTGTAAATTCTGGCGGCTACTGGGACCTGAGGTAGTTGGTTCACTAGGACGTGTGGCTGTGGCAGAACGGCCACGTCCTCTCCCAGCACCAGAGGGTCCACTAACACCACCACGACCATGTCCACGTCCGCGTCCCTTACTAGTTGTTTTCCTCATTGTTACCGTTCACCACAATAAGAAAAATATTATTCGGGCCAATGTATTGAATTAAAATTCAGGCCTTTTTTTACAGACACCTAACACTGTCTGGCTATCTATTTAGGTACCGTATTACACTAATACAGGCACAGCAGTAATGACAGATTTGGTTGAATATAAATGTCAGGCCTATTTTTTTTGCGCTGTGTGGCAGATATACCTTTAATCACAGAATTAGACTTCTATCTGCACTGTAGCGTGTGTGTTAAGTTTTTCTGAATGACACTATCAGCACCTTCAATCTAAGATATCCTTTTTGGGATAGATTTAAAGTAGGCCTGATATAGCAGAAACTACTAATTTTGAGAATGGCAAATTTGGGAATAGTTTTCAACCCAGAACAAAAACTGTGCTTTTACGGTCACTACAAATAATTTGACCAGCTAAAACAGTACAGATTTGTTTGAATATAAATGTGAGGCCTATTTTTTAGGCGCTGTGTGACAGATATACCTTTAATCACAGAATTAGACTTGTATCTGCACGGTAGCGTGTGTGTTAAGTTTTTCAGAATGGGCGATTATAACAAACAAAGAAATCCCTCAAAGGAGTTGCTACGCAACTATTTACCAAATTTTTTTATTTTTAACGGCCACTGGGACCACGCTTATTTTTGCAACTCCTCCGACTAATATAAAACTAAATTTTATTGTATTTCTTTTAAAACCAACATAATACTTGGGAACAACAAAGAGGGGAGATTAAAACTTTCAGGACTGACAGTCACAGGATAAGTGGCCAGTATTTCTGTGTGCAGCTTTTGTCCAAACTCGGACTTGCCTACATGTTTTTATAAATCATTAATATAGAGTCTCTTATTCCCGAGACCCATATATATCGCCCTGTCTTTCTCCTGTCTAAAAACCAGCAACCTGTATCCCTACATGTTTTGCCGAGCCTGTCGGCGTCTTCAGGGGAAACTAACAGGTGAATATTGGGGGCGGGGTCAGGGCTTTTTAAACCTTCCGGTTTACTTTATTGTCCAATCCGTTTTCCAGGGGAGGGAAAGCTGCCGATGAGTGTGCGCTGCAACAGCATCCCACCATTAGGTGGGTGCCACGTCTCGCTGACAGTGGGTGTATACTACATGACCGGGCTGTTGACGTCACCTCATTTACCTCCCGTCAGCCAGCCTGGTCATATTGGTGATGTCATTACCAGTGCGCCCACATATGTCATTACCCTGCGTCCTGCGGCTTCACAATAGTGTTGTGCGCATGCGCAAGAACTTTTTCACCATTACACCTGTCAGCTGGATCTGCGCATGCCTGCGAACTTAGCCTCCGACGAGATCACAGCAAGATTTCTTAAAAGCTGTGTGGGTAGCTACTAGGGAGATGGTCAATGTGGGTATATATTGTATATTTCTTGTTTTAATCACCACTTCTCTCATCTTATCAGAGGTTCACAGCAATTAATACCCTCTGGACTTATGAATACCCTATTTTTAGATTTAGGTTATAGATGTGGCTTTTTTAATCCCCAATTGGTTCTGATTTTAAATCACCAGGATTATGGTTATGATGGTTATACTTTATTGTAGTTTGGTAAAAACCTTTTTATCCTAATATTTTATATATCTCTCCATTATTGATTTTGACCACCTCTATTTTGTTCCCAAGTATTATGTTGGTTTTAAAAGAAATACAATAAAATTTAGTTTTATAATATTAGTCGGAGTAGTTGCAAAAATATGCGTGGTCCCAGTGGCCGTTAAAAATTAAAAAGTTTTTCAGAATGACACTATCAGCACCTTGAATCTAAGATATCCTTTTTGGGATAGATTTAAAGTAGGCCTGATATAGCAGAAACTAGTTATTTTGAGAATGGCAAATTTGGGAATAGTTTTTCAACCCAGAACAAAAAGTGTGCTTTTACGGTCACTAAATATAACTTGACCAGCTAAAACAGTACAGATTTGGAGGAATAGAAATGTCAGGCCTATTTTTTAGGCGCTGGGTGACAGGCTCAACTTGCCCCTGATGTAGTATATGGCCAAAAAATAACCACACTATTGATGGTTAAATGCACTTGATGAAAGCTTGACCCTGATGTAGGATATAGCAAAAAATAACCACACTATTGATGGTTAAATACACTTGGTGATAGCTTGTGCTGGCGCACCACAAGCCACAAAATTGCCGCCGATCACCCCAGAAAAAAGTGATATAAAAACGCTCTGGGCAGCCTCAAAAAAGTGAGCAATTCAATATCAGCACTTCAATGATCCTCAGCTGCAGATCGATCACAGAATGAAGTCTTTTGGAGGAGTTAATCTGCCTAATCTCGCCCTAACGTCGCAGCAGCAACCTCTCCCTATACTGATCATAGCAGAGTGACGTGCAGCTCTACGTGACTAAAGCTTATATAGAGGCTGGGTCACATGGTGCACTGGCCAATCACAGCCATGCCAATAGTAGGCATGGCTGTGATGGCCTCTTGGGGCAAGTAGTATGACGCTTGTTGATTGGCTGCTTTGCAGCCTTTCAAAAAGCACCAAGAAAGTGCCGAACACCGAACCCGAACCCGGACTTTTACGAAAATGTTCGGGTTCGGCTCCGTGTCACGGACACCCCAAAATTCGGTACGAACCCGAACTATACAGTTCGGGTTCGCTCATCCCTACTCAGGATCAGTACAGGATAAGTAATGTAATGTATGTACACAGTGACTGCACCAGCAGAATAGTGAGTGCAGCTCTGGGGTATAATACAGGATGTAACTCAGTATCAGTACAGGTACTGTATAATATCTATGTACCTAATGGAAATGTATGTAATGGCAGTAGAAACATTACTTCTAGAGGAGCACACAGAACCTTGTGGAGCTCTCATATGATGACACATGAAGTGCTCACAGGTCCACACTTTGGAACATTAATGTGCTCCTTGCGTTAGTCCTCACAGTCATGTGATGCAGTTACAGTCCTGATAATTGCTGGGCTGCCTGCCACCAGTGAAGCTGAATTTACCTCTGAGATGTGTTTGTGGTAAAGCAGATTTTGGCAGATCAGGTGGAGCTGGTCATGTAACCATACAGCTGTCAGATTCCTTCACCAGGTGACAAATCCTGTCTAATAATGAGCTCCATCTACTTGTTGAGTTTGGTTTCTAATGAACTTACCCTCGATGGGTTGTATGCATTTTCTGGTGCCCTGAATCCTGCAGCACTTTTGTTTTCCAGGACAATCATCGTCCGATTCGCACTCAGGAGGAGAAATTGTAGGAGGACAGTTTTCTAATGGATCTAGGGGACATTTTCCAGGTTTCTCTGTAAATAAAGAAGTTGATGTGTCACAAACGTATCAGGTAGTTACATGTAGCCTCTTATAAACCAGATTCAAAAAGTGACAAATATCAGTAATAAACACTTTGGTGAAATGATCCCGTCTGTGATCAGCTTTGTTCTTGGTGGAAAGATTGTCCTTGTGTTGACAGAACTGTCTCATTCAGAAGGATCAGAGGCATAACCAGGGGCGTTGCTGGGGTCTGAAAATATCCGGGGCTCAAGACCACTGAGTGGAAATTTGCATAATAAGAATTAACATACAAGCCAACGTACTTAAAGGGTTTCTGTCATGAGAAATAACGTTCTGCAGCGATGTGCTGATGTCAGCAGTACATAACAGTGTGCTTTATAACTCCCTGCTGCCGCCGCTCTCTCCAAATAAACACTTTCAAAATATGCTAATGAGCCTGTAGGTGCTATGAGGGCGTTGCTTCAGCACCTAGAGGCTCGGTCTACTCACCCTTTGGCACGCCCAGGTCCAGTTGATTGACTGGCGAGTTCTCTTCGTTCGGTAAATCCCGTTCCTGCGCCGTCCAGGAGCGCGTCCTTCACTCTCTGCACCTGCGCCGAATACTAAACGGGATGGCGCCTGCTAAGTGAGAGAAGCCGGCGCAGGCGCAGTGAGTGAAGCCAGCAGCAGGAGCGCGTCCTTCACTCACTGTGCCTGCACCAAATACTAAACGGGATGGCGCCTAGGTGCTGAAGCAACGTCCTCATAGCACCTAGAGGCTCATTAGCATATTATAAAAGTCTTTATAAAGGGAGTTATAAAGCAGACTGTTATGTACTGCTGACATCAGCCCATCGCTACAGAACGTTATTTCTCATGACAGAAACCCTTTAATAACAGGTTTTATTTCTATGGAGGTTCCGGAGATGGCTATGTACAGCAATCGGCTGTCTCTGGCACTCCGATAGAAAAGAATAGAGGAATTTCTGCACATTTCTGACCAGCCACTCCGTCCATTTCAGGTGGGCTTCACAGGATACAGAGCCTCCATTATCAGGCTCTGAGGAAGGGGGGGGGAAGGTTAGAGAACCTATAGGACCCTCACCAATCCAATAGTGGATAGGGGACTACTTTCTTTAACTGGAAATTGGAATAATCCTTTAATGCTGAAAAAAAATTTGTAAAAAAAAAATAATAATGTAAAGGTGCATTTTGTGTCCCTCGCCAACTCTGCGTACAATTATCGGGAAGGAACAGTTCCGTCCTGATAACTGTCTGCTGCTTGTTAGTGGAGGGAAGAACTACATTTACACTTACAGGCTGGTGTCATGGAAGATGTGTGCACACCTTGTACTTGTTCCGCTGATCCGCTACTTGCGGGCTGCGTGGTCATGAGTTCAGTCACTTCAGTGCGCAATCCTGTCGTGCGGCGCGTGATCCCGGGTCTCGCAGGATCAAGCACCGCAGGACGGGATTGAGCAACGAACTGACAGAACTCATGCCTGTGCAGCCCGCAAGTAGCGGATCAGTGGAACATGTACAAGGGGTGGGGAGATGATCTGTGGGGTTGCCCAGGTCGAATCAATATTAAAGGGCCCTGGAATAGCCAAAAATGCTACCAGCATAACATAACATTCGGGGCACTGGACAAAACATCCGGATGCTTTGACCTAACGACGCCCCTGGGCATAACAGTAAAACCAGTAGATGTTCCATAGCTTTGTCCGTGTGGAGTCTTGACAATCATTGAACCCTAACCGTGCAATGATGGTGTTAGTCAGATATAATTCTTCTGACTTCCTCTTTGCTTGGATTGTATATACTATAGGTTGAACCTAGAGATGAGCAAATCGAAGCTGACGAAGTCGAATTTGTTCAGAATTTCAGGAAAAATGTAATTCTGAACGAATGCGAATTTCCTCGTACTTCGTGGTAACGAAACACAATTTTTCCTAACATTGGCAGCTAAAATGGTGGCTACACGTGTGAGGACATGGGGCAAGGAACTCTGGGAAGGCGGGATGACCCATAATGCCATGCATGCAGCCAATCAGCAGCCAGCCAGCCCGGTGATGTCACAGCCCTATAAAATGCGGCGGCCATCTAGATTCTGCCATTCACCATCGTACTTTGTTCAGGGACAGACGTTTCAGGCGCTAGGGAGAGTGAAAGAAAACCTCAATGTGGAAAAAAAAGTGCTTTATAAGTGCACGATAAGGATAGGGAGGAATCATTTCACATCAGCTTAGTGCAGGGACAGACGTTGCAGGGGCTAGGGAGAGTCATACAGGAAACATCATTGGGAAAAAATACCATTTAGGCCTCATGCACACGACCATTGTGTGTTTTGCTGTCCGCAAATTGCAGATCCTCAAAACACAGATGGCGTCCATGTGCGTTCTGCAATTTGAGGAACGGCACGAACAGCCATTGATATAACTGCCTATTCTTGTCTGCAAAACTGACAAGAATAGGACAGGTTATATTTTTTGGGCGGACCACGGAACGGAGAAACGGATGCGGACAGCACACAGAGTGTTGTTCGTATCTTTTGTGGCCCCATTGAAGTGAATAGGTCCGCATCCAAGCCGCAAAAACTGCGAACCAAAACATGCATGAGGCCTTACAAGTGCAGGGAAAGATTATTTGGGGACTCAAATAGCCATTATACAGCTTTGTCATTCCAGTAATTTGTTGTAGGGGTTCAAGTGTTATGTTGAAAAGCCTTTAGTGGCTTATATCTGTGGAAAAAGAGAAATATATACTCTGTTCACTTCTGCCGCTATATATGGTGAAAGCGTTTAGTGCCCTATTATAGTACAATCCGAGAAAAATAGACGCTGTTCACATTTTGTTTTATTTGCAGTAAAAGCGTTTCTTGTCATATTTCTAGAGAAAATTAGAAAAATACACGCAGTTCACATTTGCTGTTATTTGTGCAGAAATAATTTAGTGGCCTATTTCATTACAAAAAGAAAAATATATTTGTCGCTTTTATAGATTTTTGTTTAGTTTAGCTACAAGTATGTCAGACAGAGAAGTGCCAGACCATGCACAGAGGAGTGGCAGAGGCCTGAATGTTTCTGGCGCAGGCACAGGTCGCAGCAGAGTAAGGGGGCACGGCAGCAGGAGTTGCAGCGAGAGGCCTGATCTCCCGGTGTCATCTAGGTGTCTTGACCAGCAACCCAGCGGTTCTTGATTGGTTAACTCGATCATCCACATCATCCCAAGTGACATCAGACACCCCCAGCCAACAGTCGGTGGGTTCGTCAGACACAACCCTTTGTTGGCATGGTCCGGGAGCAGGCCCTGTGCCCTCAATTGTCCTCAACCTGCCTCTGTCCTTTTCTGTTCCATCACCGCGAGAAGTATGCTGTAGACTCGGCTCCACTTTTCAGCGAGGAAGAGCTACTAGAGGACAGTCAGCAGCTACTGCTCAGCCAAGATCTGAAGGAGGCATCCGCCGCTTCCTCAACTAGGTGGGCAAGTAGTGATGAGGAGAGCGTGTGTCGCGAGCGGTCAGGTTCCTGACCCAAAGACCATTGAGGAAGACATCAGTGATGTGCAGACAGTACTCGATGATGATGAAGCCGATCGCACTTGGGAGCCGGGTGAAGAAGGGGCTTCGTCATCATCAGGAGAAGAGGGTGGCAGCTTGCTAGTGACCCAGAGCCAGCAAGTAGCTAGCGTGGTCGGGAGTCAGCAGGGTGGCAGCAGTGGGAGGTCGGGAGCCAAATAGGCACGAGGTAGAACACCCGCTTTGCAGCAGCCTACCTCTCCGGAAAGGAGTGGTGCAGGGGTTCACGGAGGCAGCGGCAGTAGCAGTCAGCCAGTGAGTAGTGTTGGAGGGAAAATCAGGTACTCGGCGATGTGACAGTTTTTTGTGAAGCCGCCAGAGGAGCTCAACATGACCATATGTAGAATATATAGGCAGAAGGTGAAGCGAGGGCAGGGTGCAAATGTTGGCACTGCGGCCTTTCACCAACATATGTAGTGTCACCATAAAGTGGCCCGGGAGAACTGTGGCTCTGATGTGGTGGTCCAGCCTGCCACAGCTACTGCTACATCACCCAGTGGCACGCACCCAGTTTCAGACAGTTAAGGCTCCACCACCTTAGCAGGAGGGAGCTGTCTGTCAATCCCATCTTTTGCTGGAGAAGATTCTCCTGCTCCTACTCCTTGTCAGTCATTCCGTCAGCAATCACCGAAGCGATTGCCAAGAGACAGCAGTATGCGTGCACGCATCCAACGGTGCAGAAGCTGAACGTGCTTCTGTCCAAGTGGCTGGTGCTGCAGTCCCTCCCTTCCAAGTGGTAGACTCTGCACCTTTCAGAACTAATGGCTTGTGGCGAGCCGAGGTGAAGAGTCCCAAGCCGTGATTTCTTTGTGAAAAAGGCAGTACCAGCCCTGCACACACATGTAGAACAGAAGTTGGGCCAGTCCTTGAGCCTGTCGGTGTCTGCCAAAGTGCACGGCAGTGCCGACGTGTGGAGCTGTAACTACGGTCAGGAACAATACATGTCCTTTACGGCCCACTGGGTGAATGTGGTTCCTGCACAGCCACACCAGCAACTTGGCCAGGTCACGCCGTCACAGCCACACCAGCAACTTGGCCAAGTCACGCCGCTTCCGCCTCCTCGTTATCAAGCTTTGGTCCTGCAACAATGTCCACCTCTGCCTCTTCATCCTCCACCATGTTCCCAGCCTTCACTGCAGGGACAAGTCACAGTGCCCCTCCAGCATACCACATGTGCAGGACTCTGCGGTGTCATGCTGTTCTGCACCTGGTTTACATTGCCGAACGGAGTCACACAGGGGTGGAACTGCTCCGTGTGATGCATCAAGAAATGGAAACCTGGCTTTCTCCGAGACAACTGAAAATCGGAACCATGCTGACACACAACGCAAAGAATATGGTGTCAGTGCTGCGTCAAGGAAGGCTGAGCCATGCGTCCTGCATGGAACACGTGTTCAATCTGGTTGTCAAGCGGTTCCTGAAGTCTTCCACCCATCTGCAAGACATCCTAAAAATGGCCAGGAAACTTTGCATGCACTTCAGCCACTCGTACACCACAAAACACCCCCTTGAGCTGCAGCGGCAGAACGACATCCCCCAACATAGGCTGATATGCGACGTTTCCACTCGTTGGAATTCCACACTCCATATGTTGGACCAACTATACGAACAGAGAAAGGCCATCAACGATTTCTTGATGATGCAAGTGGATAGAAGTACGCCACTGTGTAACTTCGATGTCAGCCAGTGGCAGATCATGCATGACACCTGCCGTTTGCTTAGGCCCTTTGAGGAGGCCACGTTATTTGTCATTTCACTGCTTCATGTCCTGGAACAGATGCTGGTAACAATGGGTGGTCAGGGGACAGCAGACGTGGTGCCTTGATCTTACGGCCACATGAGCCCTGTGGGGGCTAAACTGGAAGAGGAGGGGAAGGAGGACATTGGAGCACAGGCAATGTGTAGCCAAATGGGTGGTTTTTCTATTCAGCTGATAGGATAAGAGGAGCAGGAGCAGCCACAGGAGCTACAGGGCGATGAGGTAGACAAGACAGAGGACCCAGACACAACATGGCAGTATGCAGTGAAGATGGAGGCAGGGAGTCCCTCCGAGTCACTTGCACAAATGGCACGATGCATGCTCACTTGCTTGCGTAGTGACAGCCAAATTGTCACCATTCGGCAGAGGGATAACTTCTGGCTCTCCACCTTGATGGACCCTCGCTACTGGTCCAGAATGGGGGCCTTTTTTACACCCACCGAGAGGGAGGACAAACTGAACTACTATAGAGACATCCTATGTAGTCAGTTGGCCGCTGCTTATCTGCGCCATCGTCCATCCTCTCGCAGGTCTGACCGAAGGGGCCTTCTGCGCTCACATTCCACTGCCATGGCCGCTGGGGAGGGGTGGGGTGGCAGGAGCAGTACCAGCTCCATGAGCAGCAGCCTGAGTCTACAGACGCTGATGAGCAGCTTTCTTCACCCACATAGTGAAGAAACTACTCACCAGCAGCAGCAGCAGCTAGACATAGAGCAGAACCTGAACCAGCAGTTGGTGGCATACTTGGACAGCACCCTGCCACCCCACATTGAAGATCCACTGGACTAATGGGTAGCCAAACTGGATTTGTGGCCGCAAATGGCCGAGTTTGCCCTGGAAAAGCTGTCCTGCCTGACCAGTAGTGTGGCTTCAGAGCGGGTGTTTAGTGCAGCGGGGCCATAGTTATCCGAATGTGGAGAGACTGACCTTTATCAAGATAAATCAGGCATGGATCAGCCAGGATTCCCAACCACCAATTCCTGATGCATCAGACTAGATAATCCATGGTGCCACACCAACACTTTGATACAAGAGACTGGAGTACCTGCCTCAGCTACTAATTTGATGCTGCAACCCGCCTGATTCCACACATCTGATGCCAAGTGCCCCTTATTTCACCCACCTTCATCAGTGGGTACTGGTATTGACACCCACTGCTCCACTCTGTTACCGGATCACTCTGTGGTCCCGGATGCTGCTGCCATATCCACACTACATATGTCACCTTTCCACTCTGTGGCCTCCAGATGCTGTCTCCACCTCCAAAATATGTCACCTTGCCACTCTGTGGTCTCCTCATGCTACTGCCATCTCTACACTATGTTACCTTGCCACTCTGTGGTCTCCGGATGATGCTGCCACCTCCAGACTCGGTCATTGCGCCACTCGGTGGCCTCCTCATACTGCTGCTATATCCAGACTCTGTCATTGAGCCACTCAGTGGCCTACTTATAATGCTGCCAATTCCAGACTCTGTCATTGTGCCACTTAGTGGCCTCCTCATACTGCTGCCAACTCCAGACTCTGTTGTTTTGCCACTCGGTGGCTTTCTCCTGATGCCGCCACCTACAGACTCGGTCATTGTGCCACTCAGTGGCCTCCTCATACTGCTGCCAACTCCAGACTCTGTCATTGAGCCACTCAGTGGCCTCCTTATACTGCTGCCAACTCCAGACTCTGTCATTGAGCCACTCGGTGGCCTCCTTATACTGCTGCCAACTCCAGACTCTGTTGTTGTGCCACTCGGTGGCTTTCTCCTGATGCAGCCACCTCCAGACTCGGTCATTGTGCCACTTGGTGACCTCCTCATACTAATGCCAACTCCAGACTCTGTCATTGAGCCACTCAGTGGTCTCCTTATACTGCTGCCACCTCCAGACTCAACACAAACTTACTGCTGACACTCTCTCCACTCTGTCGGGGGGGGCTGTACTTGTATAAGCGTTTAATAGAGCAGGCTCTGTACATCTATGTGGAATCAGCTGACGAGTAGTGATGAGCGGCAGTGTTCATATTTGAATTTGCGATATTTCACGAATATTTCGTAGAATATTCGTGAATTCGAATATTCGTTATATTGAAAAAAAATTACTTGAAAAATTGCCAAGGTAATGATCGCGTAATATGCGAATATTACGCTATCAATACAGGCGTGGGTCAAAAACGAATATATAGCACTATAGAATTTAGTGCTATATGGTATATTCGTTTTTTAGAATATTCGTAATTTTTTTTCCATCTGAAGTCATGATTCCTCCATGCTTAAGTAACTTAAGCAGGGAGGAATCATGACTTTAGATGGAAAAAAAATTACGAATATTCTAAAAGACTAATATATAGAGTAATATAGCTAATATAGTGCTATATTCGTAATATTCTAAAACAAGAATATATAGCAATATAACGAATATTCAAAAAAATGAAAATAGAGCAATTTAGCTAATATAGTGCTATATTCGTTTTTTGATAGTTGTCTTTTTTTCCAATCTGAACTTCAGATGAGAAAAAAATTACAACTATTAGACAAAGAAGATTATAGCACTATTGCTCTACATTTGTTTTTTCGAATATTCGCTATATTGCTATATATTCTTGTTTTAGAATATTACGAATATTCTAAAAAAAATGTATATAACACTATATCGAATATATTCGTTTTTTAGAATATTAGTCTTTTTTTTTTTTTCAATCTGTACAGTTGTTCCACTTCAACATACTCCTCCCCGACAAGCGTCGTTCCCTTGGTGACGGGGACGCTTGTCGGGGAGGAGTATGCCGAAGTGGAACAACTGTACAGATTGAAAAAAAAAAAAGACGAATATTCTAAAAAACTAATATATTCGATATAGTGCTATATATTCGTTTTTTAGAAATAAAAAATAGAAACCGCCCAAAAGTGACCCCATTCTAGAAACTACACCCCTCAAGGTATTCAAAACTGATTTTACAAACATTATTAACCCTTTAGGTGTTCCCCAAGAGTTGATGGCAAATGGAGATGAAATTTCAGAATTTCAATTTTTTGCCAAATTTTCCATTTTAATCCATTTTTTCCACTAACAAAGCAAATGTTAACAGCCAAACAAAACTCTATATTTATTGCCCTGACTCTGCGGTTTACAGAAACACCCGGTTTACAGAAACACCTGGTCGTACACCACTCTACGGCCCCACGTCAGGGCGTAGAGGGAAAGGAACGCTGTGTGGTTTTTGGAAGGCAGATTTCGTTGGACTGGTTTATTTACACCATGTCCCATTTGAAGCCCCCTGATGCACCCCTAGAGTAGAAACTCCAAAAACGTGACCCCATTTTGGAAACTACGGGATAAGGTGGCAGTTTTTTTGGTACTATTTTAGGGTATATATGATTTTTGGTTGCTCTATATTACACTTTTAGTGAAGCAAAGTAACAAAAAATTGAAATTCTGAAATTCCATCTCCATTTGCCATTGACTCTTGTGGAACACTTAAAGGGTTTGTAAAATCAGTTTTGAATACCTTGAGGGGTGTAGTTTCTTAAATGGGGTCACTTTTTGGAGTTTCTACTCTAGGGGTGCATCAGGGGGGGCTTCAAATGGGACATGGTGTAAAAAAACAAGTCCAGCAAAAACTGCCTTCCAAAATCCATATGGCATTCCTTTCATTCTGCGCCCTGCTGTGTGCCCGTACAGAGGTTTACGACCACATATGGGGTGTTTCTGTAAACGAAAGAATCAGGGCAATAAATATTGTGTTTTGTTTGGCTGTTAACCCTTGCTTTGTTACGGGAAAAAATGGATTAAAATGGAAAATTTGCCAAAAAATGCCTCTTTTGGCACCGTTTTTATTTTTTATTATTTACAAAGTTCATCTGACAGATAAGATCATGTACTATTTTTATAGAGCAGGTAGTTACGGACACAGGGATACCTAATATGTTTACTTTTTTAAATTTATTTAAGTTTTACACAATAATATCATTTTTGAAACAAAAAAATCATTTTAGTGTCTCCATAGTCTGAGAGCCATAGTTTTTTATTTTTTGGGTGATTGTCTTAGTTAGGGTCTCATTTTTTGCAGGATGAGATGACTGTTTTAATGGTATGATTTTGGGGTACATACGACTTTTTTGATCACTTTTATTACCTTTTTTTGGAAGTAAGGTGAGCAAAATTTCAATTTAATCACAGTTTTTATTTTTTATGGCGTTTACGTGCGGGAAATGTAACATGACCATTTTATAGATCGGGTCGTTACGGACGCGGTGATATATAACATGTGTAAGGAATTTTATTTTTTAAATTTTTAATCAGGGATAAATGTGTTTTTTCTTTATTTTTACTTTTTTTCACTTTTTTAACATTATTTTTTACCCAGACCCACTTGGTTCTTGAAGATCCAGTGGGTCTGATGTCTGTATAATACAGTACAGTACACTATATAGTGTACTGCACTGTATTTTACTCACACTTTGTCTGAACAGATCTCTGCCTTTAGCACAGATCTGTTCAGCACCATGGACAGCAGGATGCCAAAGAAGCCACAATTGAGCACACGGGGAAGGGGAGGGAGGAGGGCTCCCTCCCACTGTCACCCCATCCTGTCCGGGGGCTGCAAAGGCACAGCAGTCCCCCGATGGGAGAGGGAGGGAGCTCCCTCCCTCTTCACCTCTTCCATACAGCGGTCCCTACGGACCCCGGCATGGAAGGGGTTAAAACGGCGGACATCTGCACAGATGTCTGCCGTTTGAATCGGAGTGTCAGCAATGAGCTGACACTCTGATTCAATCGCTTGGCCATCCTGAAAATAAATGGGGGGCGGGCGGATCGGGCACCCGCCCCCCACACTGCCGCACGCCTCCCGCACCGGCCGCAATCCCCCCCCCCCCCGCTGCGCCCGCAGGCACAAAAACACAGAGGACTGCAGGGGGGGATAACTTTAAAAAATATGGGCACTTTGAGGTTTCTGATCCCTGCGGTCACGGACAGCAGGGATCAGAAACTTGCATAAGCGCTTAAAACCGCAGGTCTGAATTGACCTGCGGTTTGTAACGATCGGCAATGCGGGGGTTTCACAGGACCCCCCTAGGCATTGTCACAGGGTGCCTGCTGAATGATTTCAACAGGCACCCTGTTCCGATCACTGCCGGCCGTGCGGCAGTGATCAAAACTACACAGGACGTACCGGTACGTCCTGGGTCCTTAAGGACTCGGGAAACAGGGAGTACCGGTACGTCCTAAGCCTTAAGGGGTTAAAATATTCGTGAGTTTTCTAAGTTGCGATATTCAAGATAAATATTCATAATTCGAATATTCACGCTCAACCCTACTGACGAGGGTGTAAAAGGAGTGCGCATCATCTTTACACTAACATCGACCTGTAAGGCTGAGTTAATACTTGAGTTATTTGGTCGGTTTTGGCCCGGTGACTGTCCAAATAAGTGAAGTGTGCAGTGATTCTAATAGTGACGCCTGTCATCTGCCTTTCATACTGAGTCACAGTATTACTTCACTACCACAGCACACTCCCTATGCGTGTTACTGCAAGGCACAGTGTTCTACACCCATATAAAGGTTCTATGCAGCCCGGAAATAGCCGTTTTTTAATGCGATTTGTCGCGAATTAATTTGGATCAAAGCAAATTTTTCAGGAAAATTCAGCCGAATCGAATTTTTGAGAAATTCCTTTATCTCTAGTTGAACCATTGGTGTACCAGTTCTGACTGAGCAATGACTCATTCTGTACCTATAGGTGAATAATACGATCTTCTGAAGGTTGGTGTTAATCTCTCCTGTCTCTCTGAGGTCTTTCTACCTGCACTTAAAGGTCTTTGACATATTGGCAGGTGTCCACCACCAGAAAAGTGACATCTACACATTTACATGTATTATCCTCTGTTATGTCTCCACACATCTACCTTCTCCAACTAACCTTTAGTATGTCATCTCACTCTCCTTTTGGTAGATAAGTCATGTGGGAACCAACATGTGAGAAGATATACTGAAAAACATTTACCATGCAGTAGAATGAGATGTCTATTTGTGGAGGACTCAACATGCCAGTGCTTTACAAGGATTGAGTATTGACTTCAATGGTCAGGTGGATGGTTTAGTTTCTCTGTGGCACTGGTGTAATAGATCTGAACACTTGCTGTGAGTTTCTCTTGTAAAAGAAAGCTGATGGCTGAGGGTCTAGGCTATTTGAGATACTTCTAACAAAAAAATATTGTTAAAGCATACACCCAATTTTATGGTTGGTAGTCCATAAAAGGGGTAGTCTGAGTGGAAACATTACCTGGAAAAGGGCACAGAGTGTGTTAAAAAAAGAAGTCATACCCTCCCAACCTGACAGTTACTTAAACCGTCTCGTCTCGTCATCCTTGTCCAATCTCAATACCCGTGAAATGCCTGGTGATGCCTGCTTAACAAACCACTGACTTAGGCTGAACACCACTGTGGCCAATGACTGGCTGACAGGCATCTCTAGGCATTTCCATGCGTGTTGACAGGAGAGTAGGAAGCAGAAACCAGTGGGGACTCAGTAAAAGTCAAAAGAGAAGCAGCAGGGGATCAATACGAATGACCCTCTTCCCACATACAACCTTTTCAATCTGCTGTATGTCTACCATCCATTAAAGGGTTGTATGTCTTGGACAATACTTTTTTTGTTGATAAGGTCACATAAAATTAACTGTTGCTGGGATCCCAGAAACTACTTTAATGATAACAATTAGTGATGAGCGAATTTCAGGATAAATTAGATTCGATGCAAAGCCAAATTTCCTCGTGCTTCGTAGTAGTGAATCGATTTAAATTGAAATGGTGAAAAAGACAAAAAGAAAATTATATTCACCTGATCCACTTGCTCGCTATGGGCCGGGCACCGTCATCTTGATTGAAGATCTCAGCCGAAATCCTGTGCATGTCATCGCGTCCCGAGCGAGATTTTCGCCAGACCTTCACTCAAGATGGCAGTGCCCGTCCCAAGCAAATGGATCAGGTAAATATTTTTTTTTTTTGATTTTTTGCACTGTACTTTTACTATCAGATGCCGCAATCATGTATGAACATGGCATCTGAGGGTTACAATGACGGGGAGTGGCGCAATCGCTGATCCCTGTTATTGCACCCGCTACTTACAAAGAAATGCGCTTTGTGATGTAATTCGCCACAAAGCTGATTTTTTGTAAAATTCAGCGAAGCAGCCAAATCAAATTTTTTGAAACTTCACTCATCTCTAATAACAATGATCATCATGTCTATGGTGAAAATATGCTTTACTGGTCAGACACTCATGGTAAATATCTCTGGTAAATCTAACTCCAGGAGATTAGCATGATGACCTATTAATGGTTACATGGTGGAATGGACATGTGTAAACACATCAGAGTAAGGATATATGTAAATGTCTATAGACCCCCCTATCCTTCCTGGTGGACATCTGTCAAAGGGGATTTCTATTAATTTAAGTTTGTTGAGTGAGATCTTGACCAAATCGAGAAAAAGCTTTTATCCTATACTTTACTGTAATGTACAATAGACATAAAGGAAATAGAGGAAGAGGATAAGCCTTAAAGAGATGGAGACAACGACATGAGAGGAATCATGATGAAGATATTATGAGATTTTAAAAGTTTGACTCAGAGCTGGGGGTTGTGTAAAACCAGGCTTACCTTATACATGTCCTGCAGCTTCAGAGTTGCTCTGAACCCACACCTTCCCACATAGATGGTGTCACATCCATCGTTCTCATGACTGACCACTACTGCCAATCAATGACTTCGGTGGTCATGTGTGAATGAATGACACATGACCACTGAGGTCAGTGATTGAAAGCAGAAATCATTTGAACGATGGATGTGATGTCATTGCTGCAGGACCAGATGAGTGGCAGGTTATACAAAAGGTAAAGGGTTTTTCCTTTCATTTACAGCCCCCTGCATTGGACCAAATTTTAGAAAATCTTTGAAAACCTCTTAAAGGCTCATTCACATATGCACCCCAGTTCCCCTTCCCCAGAGAAAAAACAAGCCCTTATTCAAAAAGTGATGAAATAACTGATTCTATACTTTCCTATGGGGTATTTTTGTCTTTGGTGGCATCAGCTTTGCCACGGACCTCTTTCTTTTATATGCAATGTTACTCAATCCAACTATGAACATTAGACAAGAGTCCAGCTTGGCCATCAGTTGTATCCAGCACAGGAGAACTAGCCAGACACAGCTGAAATATTTAAACCAACCCATAGATACACCTTAGAAGGTTCTCTATCTGTGACTCACTAACATTCTAATTAGGATTACCTGGTAGTCGTGGTGGTTTGCCATGGTTGTCTGCTAAGGCCCCTGCACAGCACAAAATTAGAAGAATGAGAGAGACGGTCACCGGTGCCATATCTGCTGAGCACTGGAAGTATGAGCCATCCAGGTGAAGGACTCACTCTTTTATAGAGATGTAGAAGTAGGGAGTGTAACGAACCAGAGGGTGTGAACCCACTTTTGCCACTGACTCGCTACTCTCTAGAGGGGCGTGACTAAGCAACACCTGGTATTCACTAGAGCCTCTGGTAGTGAGGATAGACTTAAGCCAATTGTATTTGCCAGGAGCGACTCCTAGAGTGACACCAAGTCAGTGGCAGCTGGTCCGGCAGACTGGAAGATACCAGTAATGGAACCAGCAGAGTCAGACTGCGATTCAGATACAGATTCAGATAGCGATTCCCCTCTGGGGAAGCCAGGGACCCTCTCACGAAGGCAGAATGGAAGCAGTGAGGCACTGCCAAACAGGGCATTAGACAAAACACAACAGTAGCAGTTAAAGGGGTATTCCCATCTCAGACAATGGGGGCATATCACTAGGATATGCCCCCATTGTCTGATAGTTGCGGGTCCCACCGCTAGGATCCGCACCTACAACGAGAACGGAGCTGGGAAAGCTGTGGCTGGAGAACCCCGGTTTCCCGGGGTCCATCCACCACCAAGCGCTGCTCCCATTAAAGTGAATGGGAGCGCACTGCGCACGCACGGCCCATGCTCCTATTAATTTCTATAGGGCAGACGAAAATAGGCGAGCCCCCATTTCGGGGGCCTTATAGAAATGAATGGAGGGCGGCTGCGCATGCGCAGTGCACCCTCCACTCATTTTCCCGCTCCGCTCTCATTGTAGGTGCGGGTCCCAGTGGTGAGACCCGCACCTATCAGACAATGGGGGCATATCCTAGCGATATGTCCCCATTATCTGAGATGGGAGAACCCCTTTAAACACTGCCAGGCTGTCAGATGCAGTTACGCACTGCTAGGCGATACAAAGAACAGACAGGGATACAGATTATACAGGGAAGGCATAGAACAGACCAGGGCATACCATAATACAGGACAGGTACAGATCAGAACAGGCAAGAACCTGACAGCGCAACATCACAGAACAGCTGCCTGCGAACAGACGCGGCAAAAACAGAATACATAATACAACAATGAAAAACCAGGCAAAACCATACAAACGGGCAGACGGTAAGACCCCCTGGGTCAGCAGCAAGGGGCTACACCAAACACGGAACTAGAAACACTGACCGCAAGCCCCACAGCTCACAGGTAGACATAGCTGATTAACGAGGCACCTGAGAAGCCGCACCCAGGCACAGATCAGGGGAAGTTAACCCCATCACAGCAGGAGAACAGAACCACACAGGCCGCAATACAGGACGTTTCCCCTGGAAACCATCATATACGGAGACACCGCAGCCAGTATGCCAGGGCACAACCAACCCGTGTGACAACAGAAACAAAGAAGCAGACAGGAAGATAGCAAACATTCACAGGCAGTTCACAAGAGACACCGCAGCTAGCCCCTATCAACCAGCCTGCACAGGAGGCAACCTGCAGCCAGTACACTAGGTAGGGTGACCACGTGTCCCGGTTTGCCCGGGATCGTCCCGTAATTTACGTTTTTGTCCCGTGTCCCGGGAGCCTTCAAACCGGGACAATAGAGAGTCCCGGAATCAACTGCCTGCCAGTCTGCAACATTCACTGCCGCTGCTGCCGCAGTGCTGTTGTAATTAATTCATCCTAAATCACTGGTTGCTACGGCTGCCCCGCTTGGCGTGTAGCAACCAGTGACGTCACCATGTCCCGCTCTCTCTGCGGCTCCGACTCCACCCCCACCTTCTCCTCCTCCAGCTGCCGCCACGGTTCTTGCAGCAGAGAGAGCAGCGCAGCAGCATCGATTTGTACAGGGCAGGCAGTGAGTCACTCACCGTCACCTACCAGTACCGCGGCAGTGGCACAGACCAAGACCTCCTCCTCCTCTGAGTCCTCCTGACCTCGGCTCCCGCTAGTAAGTCCCGCCGGCGCCACGACTCCCGCTGCTCTGCAAGCCTGTGACATCTCTCACAGTGCAGTGCAGTTCTCATTCTCCGCCGGTCTGACCTCCTCTACCGCCCAGCGCCCCCGGCAGGCTCCTCCCGGCTCCCGCCCGAGCAGCCAGACGATTCTCTGCCAGTGCCTGCCAGACGCCAGTGCCTCCTCGAGTCCTGACTGGAAGAACACCGGCGCAAGACTGCCCTGCCCTGCTCCACCACCACCAGTGACCAGACGAGGAGACAGTCACTCCATCTCCATTATATGACTCCAAAAGGTGAGCAAATAGGGGCAATTGACACTGGGTGGCAGCATCTGATGGGGCACAGTAGCGACAATCTATGGGCACACTGGCATTTGATGGCGCACAGTAGCGACAATTTATGGGCACACTGGCATTTGATGGGGCACAATAGCGACAATTCATGGGCACACTGGCAGCATCTGATGGGGCACAGTAGCGACAATCTATGGGCACACTGGCATTTGATGGCGCACAGTAGCGACAATTTATGGGCACACTGGCATTTGATGGGGCACAATAGCGACAATTCATGGGCACACTGGCAGCATCTGATGGGGGCACAGTAGCGACAATTCATGGGCACACTGGCATTTGATGGACTGTGCCCCATCAAATGCCAGTGTGCCCATGAATTGTCGCTACTGTGCCCCCATCAGATGCTGCCAGTGTGCCCATGAATTGTCGCAAACTGTGCCTCATCAGATGCTGCCAGTGTGCCTATCAATTGCCGCTACTGTGCCCATCAGATCAGATGCTGCCAGTGTGTCAATTAATTGTCACTACTGTGCCCCATCAAATGCTGCCAGTGTGCTAATGAATTGTCGCTACTGTGCCCCCATCAGATGCTGCCAGTGTTCCCATGAATTGTCGCTACTGTGCCCCATCAAATGCCAGTGTGCACGTAAATTGTCACTACTGTGCCCCATCAAATGCCAGTGTGCCCATGAATTGTCGCTACTGTGCCCCCCATCAGATGCTGCCAGTGTGCTAATGAATTGTCGCTACTGTGCCCCCATCAGATGCTGCCAGTGTTCCCATGAATTGTCGCTACTGTGCCCCATCAAATGCCAGTGTGCACGTAATTGTCACTACTGTGCCCCATCAAATGCCAGTGTGCCCATGAATTGTCGCTACTGTGCCCCCCATCAGATGCTGCCAGTGTGCTAATTAAAAATATGACCTGTTTTAGGTAGCCAGTGATTGTGTGCAGGGCACAATCACAAATTACTGAACAATGCACAGGCAGTTATGTTTATAGCAATCTCAAGCATAACTTCGATGCAATGAACTTGCCAGCGTAAGTACAAAGTACGCCGCTGTCACTAAGTGACTTAATTTTTTTTTAAAAGTATCAAAAATCATATTTTTGGGGGAGTGGACATGGGTGCGGGGGGGCCGGGGCGGGTGTCCCTGAATGGCAGTTTGGAAATGTGGTCACCCTAACACTAGGGCGCCTGCAGCCCGCGTACACAGAGACCACAGTCACAGTGAACCGCACTGTGACAGGGAGGAGAAGCTACAGGGCAGACGTACTCTTCCATCAGCCAAGATTTCACAATTTAAAGTACCCTATCATATGAAGATACCACTACAATTAGGACTGACTGATAATTATTGTCAGAAACCTCATTGTATCTTTGGTGGTGGAAGTGTAATGCCCCGCAAGTGGGCATTACCACTCTTTTTGCCCCATCACTGTCTCTTGGTTAATCTAATGTCATCCTGTGTATTTATTCCAGATCCTGCAATATGTGTATAAATTCCAATGCAACTGTTATGTTAATGTAATGTGCCTGGTTCACCAGCAGATGGCAGCAAATATGGCAGAGCTAGTTCACCTAAGATGGAACCTTTTTGTCCATTCTTGCCCTCTTTAGAGAGGGAGGAGTTTAGTTAGTGAAGGTGAGTCTAACCTTCCCCTCCTTGGGGAGAGGTTGTGTGCAAAGTTCAGGAGATATATAATTCAAATAGTCTAGTTTCCTAGACTAGTAAGCTCCCGTTTCTGGTCAACTTAAAACATAACGTTTATTTAGTTTCATTGGTTAAAAATAATGTAACATAAGACGGCAGAACAAAGGAAAACTTTAAAATCCTAGGTATAGCAGGATTCCAGGGCAGAGCTAGGGGTTCAATTCACCCATATATTCTGCCTCCCTAGCATACGTCCATCACTCTTTTGCTTAATATTTTAGAGATACGATCTGAACTTCAGATGAGAAAAAAATTACAACTATTAGACAAAGAAGATTATAGCACTATATTAGCTAAATTGCTCTAAATTTGTTTTTTCGAATATTCGCTATATTGTTATATATTCCTGTTTTAGAATATTCCGAATATTCTAAAAAAAATGTATATAACACTATATCGAATATATTCGTTTTTTAGAATATTTGTCTTTTTTTTTTTTCAATCTGTACAGTTGTTCCACTTCAACATACTCCTCCCCGACAAGCGTCGTTCCCTTGGTGATGGGGACGTTTGTCGGGGAGGAGTATGCCGAAGTGGAACAACTGTACAGATTGAAAAAAAAAAAAAGACGAATATTCTAAAAAACTAATATATTCGATATAGTGCTATATATTAGTTTTTTAGAATATTCATAATTTTTCATTTTTCCCATCTAAAGTCAGGATTCCTCCCTGCTTAAGTTGCTTGTGGGCCAATGACTCATTGGCCCACAAGCAAGAAGCAGGAAGGAATCATGTTTTTAGATGGAAAAAAATTACGAATATTCGATATAGCGAATATATAGCACTATATTTAACCCCTTAAGGACTCAGCCCTATTTCACCTTAAGTACTTGGCCATTTTTTGCAAATCTGACCAGTGTCACTTTATGTGGTGATAACTTTAAAACGCTTTTACTTATCCAGGCCATTCTGAGATTCTTTTTTTGTCACATATTGTACTTCAAAACACTGGTAAAATGGAGTAAAAAATATTCATTTTTATTTATAAAAAATACCAAATTTACCAAAATTTTGGAAAAATGTGCAAATTTCCAAGTTTCAATTTCTCTACTTCTATAATACATAGTAATACCTCCAAAAATAGCTATTAGTTTATATTCCCCATATGTCTACTTTATGTTTGGATCATTTTGGGAATGCCATTTTATTTTTTGGGGACGTTACAAGGCTTAGAAGTTTAGATGCAAATCTTGAAAATTTTCAGAAATGTTCAAAAACCTTTTTAGGGACCAGTTCAGGTCTGAAGTCACTTTGTGAGGCTTACATAATAGAAACCACCCAAAAGTGACCCCATTCTAGAAACTACACCCCTCAAGGTATTCAAAACTGATTTTACAAACATTATTAACCCTTTAGGTGTTCCCCAAGAGTTGATGGCAAATGGAGATGAAATTTCAGAATTTCAATTTTTTGCCAAATTTTCCATTTTAATCAATTTTTTCCATTAACAAAGCAAATGTAAACAGCCAAACAAAACTCTATATTTATTGCCCTGACTCTGCGGTTTACAGAAACACCTGATATGTGGTCGTACACCACTCTACGGCCCCACGTCAGGGCGTAGAGGGAAAGGAACGCTGTGTGGTTTTTGGAAGGCAGATTTCGGTGGACTGGTTTATTTACACCATGTCCCATTTGAAGCCCCCTGATGCACCCCTAGAGTAGAAACGCCAAAAAACGTGACCCCATTTTGGAAACTACGGGATAAGGTGGCAGTTTTTTTTATACTATTTTAGGGTACATATGATTTTTGGTTGCTCTATATTACACTTTTAGTGAAGCAAAGTAACAAAAAATTGAAATTCTGAAATTTCATCTTCATTTGCCATTGACTCTTGTGGAACACTTAAAGGGTTAGCAAAGTTTATAAAATCAGTTTTGAATACCTTGAGGGGTGTAGTTTCTTAAATGGGGTCACTTTTTGGAGTTTCTACTCTAGGGGTGCATCAGGGGGGGCTTCAAATGGGACATGGTGTAAAAAAACAAGTCCAGCAAAAACTGCCTTCCAAAATCCATATGGCATTCCTTTCCTTCTGCGCCCTGCTGTGTGCCCGTACAGAGGTTTACGACCACATATGGGGTGTTTCTGTAAACTAAAGAATCAGGGCAATAAATATTGCGTTTTGTTTGGCTGTTAACCCTTGCTTTGTTACGCGAAAAAATGGATTAAAATGGAAAATTTGCCAAAAAATGCCTGTTTTGGCACCGTTTTTATTTTTTATTATTTACAAAGTTCATCTGACAGATAAGATCATGTACTATTTTTATAGAGCAGGTAGTTACGGACGCAGGGATACCTAATATGTTTACTTTTTTAAATTTATTTAAGTTTTACACAATAATATCATTTTTGAAACAAAAAAAATCATTTTAGTGTCTCCATAGTCTGAGAGCCATAGTTTCTTATTTTTTGGGTGATTGTCTTAGTTAGGGTCTCATTTTTTGCAGGATGAGATGACTGTTTTAATGGTATGATTTTGGGGTACATACGACTTTTTTGATCCCTTTTATTACCTTTTTTTGGAAGTAAGGTGACAAAATTATAGCTTTTTTTACACCATTTTTATTTTTTATTTTTACGTTGTTCACCTGAGGGGTTAGATCATGTGATATTTTTATAGAGCAGGTTCTTACGGACACGGAAATACCTAATATGTGTACCTTTTTTTATTTATTAAGGTTTTACACAATAATATCATTTTTTAAACCAAAAAACTTGTTTTAGTGTCTCCATAGTCTGAGAATCATAGTTTTTTTTATTTTTTGGGCCATTGTCTCATGTAGGGGCTCATTTTTTGTGGGATGAGACAACGGTTTGAATGGTACTATTTTGGCATACATATGACTTTTTTAATCACTTTTATTACCTTTTTTTGGAAGTAAGGTGAGCAAAATTTTAATTTAATCATAGTTTTTATTTTGTATTTTTTATGGCGTTCACGTGCGGGAAATGTAACATGACCGTTTTATAGATCGGGTCGTTACGGACGCTGTGATATATAACATGTGTAAGGAATTTTATTTTTTTAATTTTTAATCAGGGATAAATGTTTTTTTTTTATTTTTACTTTTTTTCACTTTTTTTACATTTTTTTTTACCCAGACCCACTTGGTTCTTGAAGATCCAGTGGGTCTGAAGTCTGTATAATACAGTACAGTACACTATATAGTGTACTGCACTGTATTTTACTCACACTTTGTCTGAACAGATCTCTGCCTTTAGCACAGATCTGTTCAGCACCATGGACAGCAGGATGCCTGAGAAGCCACAACTGAGCAAACGGGGAAGGGGAGGGAGGAGGGCTCCCTCCCTCTGTCACCCCATCGTTGCGTCTTGCATTCGCGTCTTGCATTCAGATCTGTATACTGCGCTTGCGCAGGGACTTATAATTTGTAATCAGAAAGTTACATTACTGAGCATGCGCCTATACTTAGTCAGGTCCTACATTAGAGAAGATGTACTTCGCATGTGCGGGAACTTATTCATTTTGGATCAGAGGATGACGTTACTGAGCATGCACCTATACTTAGGTATTTCAGCTCACTTTTTATACCTATATATATTTTTGAGGTTCCATCTGCACATGCGCCAGAACTTTTAGTTTAATAATCAGATATATAGCATTACTGCGCATGCGCCTATACTTCGGCATTTTGGCCGCATTCTCATCATATAGTCACATCTTGCTATTTAGTCCTGTATACTTTGCATGCGTCAGAACTTAAAATTTTACAGTCGAAAGGTGACATTACTAGGCATGTGCCTATACTCTGTCACATCCTGCATTTAAACCTGTATACTTCGTATACACAGGTACTTATAATTTATTACTGAGTACACTTGATGCTCTTGAAATTACCTCAAGTCATATTTTTCATTTAGTTTGTTTAATTATATATAGGTATGACAATTCTATTATTCCCTCTATCTTTCCTCATTCCAATATTCCAGGATCCGATTATATGACGTTCAGAAGGTCAAAGGCCACTCACCTTTTTCCCCCTATATAAGTTATTTTTTTATTCTTGTTTAAATTTCTTTCATGGTTGTAATCTTAATTTATTTCTTCTAAGGTACTCTCCAGTTATTTTATATGAAGGCTGTGAAAGAAAAACCTTCATTTAGGTCTTTTGGACTCATTGTATTCAGTCTATGAATCCAGCGTGCCTCACTCTGTAGCAGTTTTTTATCTAAATTCCCCCCTCTTGGTCCTAAGGATATTTTCTCTATGCCCCAGAATCTAAGGACGGAGCTCTTGTTATTATGAAAATATTTTATGTGTCTGGCAATTGATGTATCTTTACCTGTTTCAATGGTACTGATATGCCCTAAGATGCGGCGTCTTAGTTCTTGTACCGTTTTGCCCACATATAATTTGGGGCAAGGGCAAGAGGCCAAGTACACTACCCCCTGGGTTTTACATGTAATAAGCTGTTTTATTTCATACTCCTTTTTGTTCACAGGGTTGATATACTTTTTTATGTGGGGAACATATCTACAGAAAGAGCACTCTCCGCATGGTGATGATCCTCGGTATCTTTCAATAGATCTTCCGGAGTTGGAACCTCTTTCCGTCAGGTGACTATGCACCAATTGATCTTTAAGGTTGGTGCCCCTTCTGTATGTTACTGTTGGATTAGGAGTAAGTACCATATTTAGATCTCTATCTGATTTTACTATATGCCAGTGTTTCCTTAGGATTCCATCTATTTCTTTGTTGTACCCATCATAGGTACCTATACATCCAATAATATCACTTTTTTTTGGGGGGGGGGGGCGGGTTCTTTAAGAAGATCTTCTCTCTTAGTTCTATTAGCTCTATTATATGCATTTTTTAGAGTTTTTTTTCGGGTATCCTCTCTTTCTGAATCTCCGGAGAAGTTGTCCACTTTCTTTGGAAAAAGAGGCCTCATCCGAACAGTTTCGGCGTGCCCTCAGGTACTGGCCAACAGGAATTCCCTTCTTTAAGGAGGTGGGATGCCAACTATCCCAGTGCAAATAGCTGTTCGTTGACGTTGGTTTCCTAAATACCTCTGTCACCAGGTGGCCACACTCTGTCTTTTTTATTTTTAGGTCAAGAAACACAATCTCATTTTCCTGAATCTCATAGGTATATTTCATGCCTATACTGTTATCATTTAATTTCTGAGTGAACTC